>NC_135173.1:15298864-15598864 GCF_041146795.1 Maylandia zebra | reverse complement strand
ATAAAGAGGAAGGAGAATCCTGGAAACGCTACAATACGTTTTGTGGTTGTGAAAATTAATAGTTATTTATACAACATCAGCAAGGATTTGGTCACTCTGGATGAGCAGAGGTAAAAAGCAAAACAAAACAAAACAATGCCAAGTCAAACAACATTTCTTTTGGTCCTCAAAATTTGAAATGAAAACAACTGTACTATACTTTGTGTCATATTGTTTTTGTTTTTCTCCCAAGTATTCAACTTCCATACTTCCAGGCCGGGGTACGGTTGGAAAAAACTGAGTTTTACTTAAAGCTTTACTCCCAAGTTGGCATCACTGTCATGTGGTACAATGATGATGCAGTCATGGTAATAACTTAGACATCATTTGTTTATGAACACTGCTGAAACTTAGAGTAACTCAAGACAGTTTTTTTCCAGGTCACAACCATATTTCTGATGGTTGTTGCAAAAAGTCTTAAGTCGATCGGAATTGCTTTACACTTGAGAAATGCCAGGCATTGGTTACAGAGTAACTTTTAAAAGATCTTTGAGAAACACAAAGTCTACATTGTATTGTGCTGGAAGTAGATTTACAATAACTACAAAGGGGATAAAAGCATACTGAAGGGCTGAATAAGCAGAATATTTGAATGGAGAAATGAGTACAAACACAACTGTAAGTACTAAGAAAGCAGTGGATGTGGGTGAAGCAAGAGTAAACACCACAAGTATTGTGTAGACTGTAAGATAAAATGCTCTTTGGTGTACACTATCTCATCACTTTCAGTATAAGATTCCAGCTGTAGGTGACATTATGACAGTATCAAATGTAACTTTGTTTGTGTGTGCGCGCCTATGTGCGTGCTAGCATGTGTGCGTGTGTGTTGGGGGGAGGGTCTTGTTTTGGGTTTTTTTTAAGAAGAAGTATGTGTGTGTGAATGGGTGGATGACTGAACGCGTAAAGCGTTTTGGGGTCCTTAGGGACTAAGTAAAGCGCTATACAAATACAGGCCATTTACCATTTACCAAGAAGTAACAATAAGGTTTTTCCTTTGATTAATCAGTGGTTCAATCATCTCACTGTTTAATGAACAACAATAAATAAACCTATTTCTGCATTTTTCAGGTGGAAATTGATGATGAATATGCTAATCGCATTTGTGGACTTTGTGGAGATTTCAATGGCAATTCAGACCTCCGCGATAAAGGTGTATACTCATTTCATATTAATGTGTTTCATCGGTAGTATGCAAGAGTTAGAATGTAACGATTAATGTCATCAGATACAGGTCAACAAATCAGCCCCATTACGTTTGGCAATGGATGGAAAACCGCTAGTCCAATTAATTGTGAGGACCTCACTGAAGCGGTACAGACATCAGGGAAGACTGAGAATATGACGGATTCATGCAAGGAGTTTGTGAGTTTTTGTTATCCAGCTAGCTTTAAAAATAGATATGTGGTGATGTGTATTTGCATAAATCCTTTTACACATATTAACAATGCCTCTTTTTTGTCCCTTTAAGGAAATCTTCTGCAAAGACCTCTTTAAAAATGAATCCTGGAGCTCCTGCATTCCTCTGATTCACCCTGAGCCTTACATTCAGGCTTGTGTGAAGGATATGTGTCACTGTAGCAATTTAAATGGCTCCTGTGTCTGCAGCACACTCTCTGAGTTCTCTCGACAGTGCTCTCATGCTGGAGGACAACCTCCCAACTGGAGGACTCCGAAGTTGTGTGGTAAGGTTTTATGTTGTCATTTTTATTTCTTTCTCATGAGGTTGACTCTTGGACATAAAGAGTTACATTTCCCTGCGAAATTAAATTATTAAACTTGCATTTTGAGAGCAATTGGTTTTCTTACTACCAAATTTAACAATGGCAATGTAGGACGCATACGTAGACTGAAATGTGTCTGTAACAATACTGAGTATTTTATGCACAGAAGAGTGATTGAACTCATCAGGAAACTGAAATCTAGCTGGTAATAATCTAAAAGAAATCTGGCATTCCCTTAGTAACACTGACATACTCCACTCTTTATTAGTGTCAGATGCACTACAAATATCTTGCAGTTCATAGTCTGAGATTCTGAAAAGATTGTTGGTAATGTTGGCCAGTGTTGTTCATGTGGTTTGATGTTCGGACACTTTTTCTTAAAATTAATTACTTACATGTAAAGTGAATTAAGAAGAAAAAAGATTATTAATTCAGTGGTACAATAAATAGTAATAAATCTCATCCATGTATTCTACGTATTCTTTTTTTAATTTCGTTTTTATTGACATTCAGCAATCACTGTACAGTATAATGTGCATTAACTTCAATAATTTGTTAAAGATATCTGCCTACATATCTATTTTTCTTCTATTTTTAACAGAAAGACCATAAATATGAAAGAAAGAAGAAGAAAAGATTAGATAAGATTAGCGAAATAAAAATCTGGTCTGAGTGTTATTATATAGTCCATCCGTTTCTGACATGATACAAACAGGTCCCTCTTGTAATTCCCATCTGTTTGTCTATATATTCTAATCTTCGCAGCTAAACATTGTCCACCCACGATGGTATATGATGAGTATGGGTCTCCTTGCATCAATACCTGCAGATTCCCAGACACGAGTTTAGTTTGTGAAGATCACAATATAGACGGCTGCTTCTGTCCTCCTGGTTGGTGCTGTTTCTTTGTACTCATCATGCCTAAATGTTTAAGTACCAGTAATATATACGGTCTAAAATCATGTCACGTCTTTATTAGAAACTGTGCTTGATGATATTTCCACGGGAAGTTGTATTCCTCTTTCTGAGTGTCCATGCAAACATGACAAAGTCTACAAGTCCAATGAGGTTTACCAGGAGCGGGGAGAAAATTGGTATGTTTCACATTTCATGTTTTTCAAAAAGTATTATTTTCAATTCATTAGTGTGTGCTTTTTCCTTAAAGTCTTTGTGTTTTCAGTACATGCATTGCAGGTAAATGGTCTTGTGAGAGCCTTCAAATGCATGCTACATGTTCAGTTGAACAGGGTTCATACATAACCACCTTTGATGGTAAAGACTTCACCTTCCATGGAGACTGTGACTACACTCTGGCTAAAGTGAACAGCAAGGTGAATGAGTCAACGCCTCCAACTGTTAAAGATATGCAATCTTCTGATATTAAGGTGGCATTTTATATAGGCTGTACTCAAAATGCTCTATGTGTATTTCAGGATTATGTGAGTCCAAATTTTACCATTCTGGTCCATTTGACACAATGTTCACGTCAACAATACGACTCTTGTCTCAAGACCTTGAAAATTCATTTGAACAGAGACAAAAACAACGTGAGTGTAAACTACAGTAATTATAATAATTTACACTGAGCCACACTCTAATAGCATTTTTTTTTTATTCAGGCCATAATTTTCACCTCTGAAGGCAGAGTGCAGAAGAATGGACAGAAGGTCACTTTGCCTTATAACTCAGGTATATCAGAAACTAAGATTGTAGTTGATCATTTTATCCCAAATATGATCTTCTGATTTTTATTTTTCTGTTGACTCACAGGAGATATCAGTATATTCCATGCTTCATCCTTTCACATCATGCTCCAGACAAGTTTTGGTTTACAAATTCAGATCCAGCATGTGCCTCTGATGCAAGTCTATGTCAGTCTGGAGCAGAGCTACAGAGAAAAGACGCGTGGTGGGTTTTATATTAGCCATTAACCATAATCAGAAGTACAACTATCAGTTAATATGTATATATTAAAATATCAATATACCACTGGTCTTGAAGGTAACAGTAATTGTGATTATTTCTGTGTTGTATTTTTTTCTCACCATCATCAGCCATCATAGTGTAATTAAAAATTTTGGTTAAAAATAAAAAAGAAGAATTACAAATACTTTCAATATGCTCAAAACTGTTCGAGGCAATATTTTTAGAGCCTTTGTACGTACTCGACTTCCTGCAATCTTTAGGTTTATGTGGGAATTACAACATGATGCAGTCTGATGACATGAGGACTCGTCAGGGGATGGTGGAGGGAGAAGAAGGAACTTTTAGTAATTCTTGGAAAACTGACTATTCATGCAAAGATGGACATGGACGACTTGATGACCCTTGTTCTCTTAGGACGGAAAATGGTAAGTTGTTAACTATTATCATCAAGCATTATTCCTTTGATTTTTTTACTGCTCAAGACAGGTTTTCTGTGATATATGTATCTAATCACACAAGAAATACAATAAATTCAAAAATCTTCAAAACTGATAATCTACTTGTAGAAAAGTTTGCCAAGAACTGGTGCCCCTTGCTACGACAGCCAAATAGTACCTTTGCACAGTGCCATTCCGTGGTGGATGCTGAGACTTACTACAAGGTACAAAAAAACCTCTCTGTTTGTCTTTAACTAAATTCAATAGGACTGTAATACCATAAAAATATTCACTGTGTTCTGCAGCGATGTATTTATGCTAGCTGTAACTGTGAGAAGAGCGAGGACTGCCTGTGTGCTGTCTTCTCCTCCTTTGCAAGAGCTTGTGCATCAAAGGGAGTGTTCTTGATAGGCTGGAGAAAGGATGTGTGCAGTAAGTGAAACAGCTCAGTAATGACGTTTTATGGACATTTTCTCTTTCATTAGTTAGTCCAAAACTATGATGTAATGACTATCATATTTTCTATAAAACAGACAAACGCACCAAGAACTGCCCAGCATCTCAGACCTTCTCTTACATACATCAGAGATGTCAGCTGACTTGCAGATCGCTGAGCTCAAAGATGCAGAGCTGCACCTCTGACTTCTTGCCTGTGGGCGGCTGTTCCTGTGCTGAAAATCACTACCTAGATGACAATGACATCTGTGTCCCCAAAGCAAAGTGTCCCTGTTATCATAATGATGAAACCATTGAACCAGGAAAGACCATTAACATCAACAATGACTACTGGTGAGTTATTTAAGGACTACAAATTAAACTAATGATTAACCATGACTATAATGCAAGCAATATAATGCAAGCAATATTGGTACAAACTATAATTTAAAGTCCTTTTGTGTTGCATTGTGTTTTTCTAGCGTATGCACTGATGGAGTTCTTCATTGTGATCCTTTGGCAGCTGGCTCTTCAAGTCAGTTATTAATGATATTCTTTTTCTACTATAAAACTGATTTGTAGTTAATTTACAGAATATTAAAGTAGTTCCTGCTTCTGTTACAGCATGCACTTCTCCAAAAGAATACTTCAACTGCTCCACTGCAGACAAAAGAGATGTTGGAGTGCAGTGTGCTCGAACCTGTTCAAATCCGGACAATGAATGCGTAAGCTGTTTTTGCTGATCAAGACCTACATTTTAGGTCTACTAACTTTTTCAAAATGTAGATACAAAGTCTGCCTTTGTGTTATCAATGTCATGTTGGTTTTACCAATCATCAATTTTTCTATTTTTTGTATTTTTCTTTCTATCCTTCCAGGATGCCACTGAGTGTAAATCTGGCTGTCTCTGTCCCAGAGGCCTCGTCGATGATGGTAAAGGTTCCTGTGTAAAAGAAAACCAATGCCCATGTCAGCATGGAAAGAAACTTTATTCCAGTGGAGAAAAAATCTCTAAGAAATGCAACACCTGGTATGATTGATTGATTGATTGATTGATTGATTGATTGATTGATTGACATAGCATCACTGAAACTGATAATATATTATATTAGTTTTAGTCTTATTACAAAAATGTATTTAATTTCAATCCTTTCTGAAACATTTAGCACCTGCAAAAGTGGAAAATGGGATTGCACAGACAAGAAATGTCCAGGAACATGTATTATTTATGGAAGCGGTCACTATATTACATTTGATGAGAACTCATATGGCTTTCATGGACAGATGTCTTACACTGTAGTCAAGGTAATACATGCCTTTTTATCAAAAATAATTGTATGCTCATTTTATTGTGATTACTCAGAGTTCTTTAGTGGTAACAGAGTCTTATCATATTTGTTCTATTTGTTCACAAGGTGCATTTGCATAAGTAATATATTTTTTTAGTAACATCAGCTGTCAAATAAGCAATTAACTTTACAATATTTAAAGAGATTTAACACTTGATTTTGAATAGTACAGGACAACCTGAATTTTGATTTGATCAGCAGTCTCTGTTTGTATAAAATAAACATGCTAATGCTTGTCTCTTTTAAGAACACATGTGGTAATAAAACACAGGAGAACAACTTCACTGTTATCATAGAAAGTGAGATTTGTGAACTTCCAAACCCCATATGCTTCAGAAAGATCAGGATCCACCTGGGGGTAAGGCCATGTAGCTACCGGCAAGTAGAGGAAAATATTTTTAACTGCAATCTTACATTACATTGAAAGAAATCTCCCTTTACTTTCCATTATAGGAAAAGGAAATCACACTTTTAAAAGGTAAATCATTCCTACCTGTGACTATCTACCTGTACAACTCAAATTGCACAGTAAAAAAAAACAAAATGCAAAAAATACACCCTTTTGCACATTTTTACAGTGAAAACAGCAAACAGTTAAACAGTTAAAGTTAAACAGTGTCAACCCTATATATTGAATCTGTTTGATTTCTGGATGTTTATAATTGCTATTTTTATATGTTGGAGCTATTTCTTATATTTTGTTACTTTGTAATATAATGAATTATTTAATATAGTTTAGTCTGTTGCTGCACTTACTTTCTTGGAGCAACTGTAACCACATATTTTATTTAGGGATTAAGAAAGTATTCTTATTCTGATTTTGATTCTGAAAATGAAGGGGACGTCATTTCTCCAAATGGTACTGAGATTCAGTACACCAAAAGGAAGCTTGGTTTCTATCTGGTCGTTGAATTTGACATTGGTCTAACAGTTATATCGGATCATAAAGCAACAGTTAAAATCCGACTGGAACCACAGTACTCTGTAAGTGACAGTTTAAAAATGAATTATTCTATGTATGTAATGTAATATTTGAAAACATTTCTATGGCAGCAGGAGTTCTTTGGCCTGCTGCAGCGGAGAAAGCGTCACAGTGAGCTCTTGGGGCTGCGCGGAGGCAAGGAGAATAGGTGCACAGGTACATAAATTGACTGTGTGTCTGCTTTCTCCGCTGCAGCAGGCCAAAGACCACACCCCAGCCACAATTTACAAGTGCATATTTGTGAGAATGAAATCCCTTTTCCCGTTTTGTCAGGCCCTTCCTGAAAGAGTCAAATAAACCTTTATCTTTAAATACACATCTTGTTTTTTATGTGAAAGTCAGAACACATACTTTATTACGGTGGCCCCTAGAGACAAAGCACGTACAAACTCCAAAACACTTGCAAACTCCAAAGCACATGCAAACTCCAAAACACTTGCAAACTCCAAAACACTTGCAAACTCCAAAACACTTGCAAACTCCAAAACACTTGCAAACTCCAAAACACTTGCAAACTCCAAAACACTTGCAAACTCCAAAACATGTACAAACTCCAAACCACTTGCAAACTCCAAAACACATGCAAACTCCAAAACACTTGCAAACTCCAAAACACTTGCAAACTCCAAAACACTTACAAACTCCAAAACACTTGCAAACTCCAAAACACAACGGAAGTGCTCCAGGACGCTAGGGGCAGTGTTGAGCTCGATTTGCAAAATAAACAGCAAGTTTGTCTGTATGGGACGGTCTAGTCTCTGTTGCTTCCCAGGTTGCCTAGCAACCATGATACTAACCGCTGGAAACGTGTCATACAACTTTGTTCGACAGAAATGAAGGAGAACATATTTTGTTCATTTGTTTGTTTGTTTCTACAAGAGCTTTGTGTGATTTGAGAAGTATCTGAGGCTGAGACCACAGGAGAGTAAAACATGGTTTTTGGGCTTCATTTCCGTACTGAACAGTCATTTAAAATTAGTTAGTAAATAACAATTAGCTAATGTTGTTCATGAGACTAAAGTCATATCACTTTGGTAATGTAAATATAATATGGCCAATATTATAGTTATTATATTAATCATTATTAGCTATTACAGCAGTGAACATGAACTCTGTGTCAAATACTGAGCCTCAGTACAGATTCAAGTTACAGTTATTTATATGTCTTATCACCTTAAATCTTCACTCAAAGACAAGTATCTTTGACAGTGTATATATAGGTGTATCATATATAAGAGACAAATGTTGTTCCTTCATCGGGTGAGGGCCTCCAGCTCGCACTGGAACGGTTCGCAGCCGAGTGTGAAGCAGCGGGAATGAGGATCAGCACCTCCAAATCTGAGGCCATGGTTCTCAGCTGGAAAAGGGTGGAGTGCCCACTCCGGGTCGGGGATGAGTTCCTGCCCCAAGTGGAGGAGTTCAAGTATCTCGGGGTCTTGTTCTCGAGTGATGGGAGAAGGGAGCTGGAGATCGACAGACGGATTGGGGCTGCAGCTGCAGTAATGCGGACGCTGCACCGGTCCGTTGTGGTGAAGAGGGAGCTGAGTGTAAAAGCGAAGCTCTCAATTTACCGGTCGATCTACGTCCCTACCCTCACCTATGGCCACGAGCTGTGGGTAGTGACTGAAAGAACGAGATCGCGGATACAAGCGGCAGAAATGAGCTTCCTCCGAAGGGTGGCTGGCCTCTCCTTTAGAGATAGGGTGAGAAGTTCGGCCATCCGGGAGGGGCTCAGAGTAGAGCAGCTGCTGCTCCACATCGAAAGGAGCCAGCTGAGGTGGTTCGGGTATCTGACAAGGATGCCCCCTGGGCGCCTCCTGGGTGAGGTGTTCCAGGCATGTCCCACCGGGAGGAGGCCCCGGGGCAGACCCAGGACACGCTGGAGAGATTATATCTCTCGGCTGGCCTGGGAACGCCTTGGTATTCCCCCGGATAAGCTGGAGGAGGTGGCTGGGGAGAGGGAGGTCTGGGCCTCTTTGCTTAGGCTGCTGCCCCCGCGACCCGGCCCCGGATAAAGCGGATGAAGATGGATGGATGGATGTTGTTCCTTCAGTATGTTGGCATTACTAAATTTGGCTCATTGCTTACATATATTTATAAAAAGAAAATGTACAAGCTGTGATAACTGTTTCTGATAAAATGAAGAGTAGACTGATATATGAATCATTCCTTTATTGGGTGAGAAAATCAGACCATGTCATAACTGCTTTAAGTCATACAGAATAGATATCAGAGCCTTAAACAGGCTGACTTCTGCTAAATGGGTCAAACTGGGCAGAAAGTATACAAACACATAACATCCTTATAGAATATGATGTAACACTATAGATCAACTTACCTCAAAATATATAAAGCATATAAACAATTACAGTAATATGATGCAACAAACACAGCAGTACTACTAATCCAAAATACTCAAAGCTTCATAGAACTGGAACAAACATTTATTTTTAGGTCCATTCTGCTGCTGATACATACTTTAGGTTTCTGAATATTAAACTTGTTACTGCAAGTGGGTCCCTCAGTCTGTCCTCACTCTGGACACTTGCAGTTGTCACACATGGAAATCAAATGTGTGATAAGCTGCAGGATTCAAACACAAGTGTAACTTATAAATTAATGTTCATACTTTTATTACACAATCAGAGAGAAAGAAAAAGAGAGAGAGTGCAGGACAGACAGACAGGTGACAGTCTCAGGTGTATACACTGCTACAAAACAGCACAAAAGAAGGAGGATTTAGTGTTTGTGTTATTACGAAACAAGGAGAGTTCCCAGATGGTACAGTGAACACATGTGTGACTCCTGTGATTAAAGCATCTTTCTTTCAGCTTAACGAGTGAAGCGTCAGCTCGTTCAAACACACGTTAAAGTCCGTTTGGCTCGACACCACCAAACAGAGGCAGCAATATAACATAGCTAACATTAACAGTGCAGTGAATCCTGCTTGTGCTGTGATATTCAGGACTGCAAACCGAGCAGTATCACCTACTTTCAGCTTGTCGTGTTTGTGGATATATGACTGACTTTAATTATCCATAAAATCATCACATTCTCTGTAAGATTAAAGTCAACTATTGAACGGCGTATATTTTGAAGTAAAGGCTTTAAAACCATCGCTAATGTCACATAACTTTCCCGACATGTGGCCAACAGTAATGTTTTAATGTTCTTCATTATAAAAACATTTGTGCATAAATAAGTGACATAATATTCAGTACTTACTTCTGAAAGTTTACTCTTCGGCGGCTCCGCTTCCGTCGTTTTTTTTCGGCAAAATTATCCACACAACCGCCGCTCTATGAAATCTGGGATATGTTGGGCCATGAAGGGGACACCGACCCATCCTTAAAATTCAGGGACGCATTTGAGGGCCGCATTTCGAGCAGCCTTTGAATTGGGACAGCCTTCGTCGTGTCGCTGTGACGTAATCTGCCTTAAAATGCGGCCTTTAAGGCTGCAGACCCTGAATTGGGATACAGCCCAAATCCGGTCATTGGTACTTCCTGGCTTGTGTAGTTACTAGGTAACAAAAGCTCAACACTGCCCCTAGCGTCCTGGAGCACTTCTGTTGTGTTTTGGAGTTTGCATGTGTTTTGGAGTTTGCAAGTGTTTTGGAGTTTGCAAGTGTTTTGGAGTTTGCATGTGTTTTGGAGTTTGCATGTGTTTTGGAGTTTGCAAGTGTTTTGGAGTTTGCAAGTGTTTTGGAGTTTGCATGTGTTTTGGAGTTTGCAAGTGTTTTGGAGTTTGTACATGCTTTGTCTCTAGGGGCCACCGTACTTTATGGAACACATGTCATGTGCTATAAAAAAAAAGCAATGAACTTCTCTTGTTTCTCCAGGGGGAGGTGTGTGGCCTGTGTGGAAATTTTGATGGTAATGCGAAGAATGACTTCACTACCCAGGGTCAGCTGGTAGTGAGCAAACCACTAGAGTTTGCAAACAGCTGGAAACTGTACAGCAATTTCCCAGATCAGACAGCTGATCTTGAAGCTTGTACATCAGCACCCAGAGAAAACTGGGCAAAAATTATGTGTCATATCATAAAAGAGACATTTAACGAATGCCACTATAAGGTAATATGTTTGTAATTTGTCCAAATGAGTTCTATGGCTAATTTTATCATACATATTGTCACATATTTTTAATACATTTTTCGTGATTAAATAGGTAGACCACCTTCCATTTTATGAAAACTGTGTGAAAGATGCGTGTACCTGTGACAAAGGAGGAGACTGTGAATGTTTCTGCACAGCGGTTGCAGCTTATGCTCAGGCTTGTGCTGAGGCCGGTGTTTGTGTTGCATGGAGAACTCCAGAGATCTGTCGTAAGTAGTTATTCTTCACTCACAAAATAAAATGACATTTCAGCTTTTTATATACTTGATTAAATTTTAATTAACAAGTATTTTTGTTGAGTATTCAAATTGTTAAGTATTCAAACTACACAGGGGAAAATCAAAATCGACAGAGCCCATCGGTCCATTGGATTATCAAGACCTAATCACCCTCATGCAATGATTATTAAGGTGCATAATCCAGTAGACAAGATTAGGATCCTCACTGCAGCTAAAGATAATGGCCCCCTGACTTATGATGGACAGATCATTCATATTCGACAAGATTTGGCAACAGGAGTAAAAGAGATGCGACGTGCGTTTAACGGAGTGTGCCAAAAACTTATCCAGAAAAATATGCGCTTTTATATGCGCTATCCTGCTACACTTAACTTTTCTCACGGAGGGAACAATTACTCCTTCCGTAAATCTGAAGATGCTCTTGCTTTTTTGAACAATTTGAGTTAAATTGAACACCGACAGCAATTGATTGAATATGATTAGTTCTATTACGGCACTTAAATATTAGACATACTCTTAATTTAAGGATACCCAGTCCATGTTAAGGTATATTGGAACTGGAAGTTGTACACTTATTAAGGAATGATTTAACTGTCCCGTCCCTTCTTATTTGTTTTTTCTTACAAACTTTATAAAGTAAAACATGTTTAACTCAGAAATATAAATGAGGTTGGCTGGTTCTCTCGGTGGCATGCGGGAGTTTGGAGAGGAAGTTTTGTGTCTTTTTCTTTTCCTTTTTGCCTCTCTGTCAGTGACTTTTGCTCGGTTTCACGAGACCAAGTTTTCTTTTTTGATGGATCGTAGGATCGTTTTTGTGGGGGGAGGAAAGGGGGATTTTAGGGGTTGTTTTTTTTCCTTTTTTTTTATCATTAATATGCGTGGTTATTGTTTCTGTTGTTTATTTATTTTTATTTTATTTTTTTCATGTTTTTGTCTATATAATGTATCTAAAATTACCCGCATTTCCTTCTATGGAAACATCCGTTTGCTTAATTGCAGTAGCGCACTCCGAGAAATGGTTTCCCACACATCATGTTATAATAGAGGGGGAAAAGAAATTATAACAAAAGAGATTGAGCTGATATGACTGACCTTAAAATAATTTCTTTAAATGTTAAAGGGCTGAATAATGTTGTTAAAAGACAAAAACTTCTTTCATTCTTGAAAAAGGAAAAAACACAAATTGCCGTACTTTCAGAAACTCATTTAAATGATTTGGAACACTCAAAACTAAAAAGAAATTGGGTTGGCCAAGTTTTTTACTCATCATATAACACAAAAAGCAGAGGAGTAGCCATCCTTATCCATAGCAAGTTGCCACTAACCATAGAAAAAGTCATAAAAGATAAGGAAGGACGCTACATTCTTATATCTGGTTTCTTATTTAGAGAATCTGTTTCTATAGGATGTGTTTATGGTCCAAATTCAGAAGATGTCTCTTTTTTTCCCAATCTCTTAACCCATGTTTCAGCCATAGCTTCCCCATATTTGGTGTTGGGAGGTGATTTTAATTGTGTTCCTGATCCTAGGGTTGATAAATCTCCACCAGGGAGTGAATTGTCGCTAAGAAGCATTAGATTGAAAGAGTTCTGTTCTGATCTAGAAATTTTTGATTCCTGGCGAGTACCCACAGATAGGGACTTTACTTTTTTTTCTTGCCCCCATCAGAGCTTCTCAAGAATAGAGTTGCTCCTGTAATCCAAGACGGTGTTGGATAGGATGGAAGAGTGTTCAATAAGGTCTTGTCCATTATCTGATCATTCAGTAGTAAGTATAAATATTCACCCACCTTATTTTGAGCCAAATTCCCGCCGATGGAGGATGAATCCTCATTTATTGAGTAACCCCTTATTTATTGAATATATCACTAAAGAGTGGAATGTTTTTATGACCACTAATAAAACGGAAGATGTAAGCCCATCTTTATTGTGGGAAACTGCTAAAGCCTATCTTAGGGGTAGTATTATCTCATACACTATAGCGCAGAAAAAGGCGTCAAAAGAACAACTCGATTTAGAGCACATAATACAAAAACTAGAAGTGCAGTTTAAAATCTCCAGGTCCAAAACTATACTTAAGAAGTTAGAAGCAGCCTGCTCAGCTTTAAATCAATTACTGACTAAAAGAGCAAAGGCAGCAATTTTCTTTGCTAAGCATAAATTATATGAATCTGGGAATAAACCTGGCCGTCTCTTAGCAAAAATAGCAAAAGGCAGGACAGATACAAACGTTATACAATCACTGTTTGATAATAAACATGTTAAGCATTATAAAACAATGGATATTAATCGAATTATGAAGCAGTTTTATATACACTTATACTCATCAGAGTGTAGTAATACAGATGGGAAGATGCGGGAATTTCTAGAGAAGGTGCCTGTTGTATCGTTATCAGAAAGTCACAGAAAAGAGTTAAATAACCCTGTGACAGAGGAGGAAGTGTGCCTTGCTATTAACTCCCTTAAAGGAGGAAAAGCACCAGGGCCTGATAGTTTTTTATAAAACTCTGGGCAGAAACCAAGTCACCTTCTTGTAGGACCATTGACTGATATGTTTTTAAGAATGACCAATTGCCCCCAACACTCAGACAGGCTAATATTTTGTTAATTCTAAAGAAAAATAAATCTCCAGATAGGTGTGAATCATACAGACCGATCAGTCTCATCAATGTCGATGCTAAATTACTCTCCAAGCTATTAGTAAGGAGGCTTGAGGGCATTCTCCCACTGCTCATAAACCCTGATCAAACAGGCTTTATCCAAAATCGTTTCTCATCTACAAATATTAGACGACTATTAAATATTATACAATACTCGAATCAGACAAATCATAAAGCCTATGTTATATCTTTAGATGCCAAAAAGGCATTTGACAGAATCGAGTGGACATATCTATTTAATGTATTAGAGAGATTTGGCTTAGTTGAGGGTTTTATTGCATGGATTAAAACTATCTACAAATTTCCAGAAGCTTGTGTCATAACTAATGGTGTACAATCATCAGCGTTTCCATTGCAAAGAGGTACGAGGCAAGGCTGTCCCCTGTCCCCTCTCCTCTTTGCATTAGCACTTGAACCTCTAGCTGAGGCTATTCGCCAGCACCAAGATGTGCATGGTATAACAGTGGGTGGAACAAATCATAAGATAGCATTGTACGCTGACGATATTCTGCTGTTCTTATCAAAACCAGAACAATCAATACCAGCTATTATGTCTACCATACACGAGTTCAGCTCATTCTCTGGTTACAGAATTAATTTTGGGAAATCAGAAGTTATGCCGCTGGGTGATCAGATTAACTCTTTGCCAGATATCTCTAATCCCTTTCAATGGTCCCCCAGCAGCTTTACATACCTTGGGCTAAACATTCCACCAGTTCTTAAAGATTTATGGAAACTGAACTTATCACCCGTTATAATAAAAATTAAAAAAGATTTAGATAGATGGCAAAAACTGCCGCTTTCTCTTATGGGGCGTGTGAACTTAATCAAAATGAGTATTTATTATATCCCCTACAAATGCTACCTTTATTGATCACTCAGAAAGTTTCTTGTGATATAGAAAAAGCCTTTTCAAAATTTATCTGGTGTGGCAAGAAACCTAAATTAAGGATTGGAACTCTACAATTGCCTATAGATAGGGGAGGCTTAGGCTTACCAAATTAAATTTTTTATAATTGGGCATGTCATAGCTGTATCTTATGGGAGTGGCTACATGCTTATCTAAATTCTCACTCTCACCTAGACTCTTGGTCCACTTTACCTTATTCCCTTTGGAGCTTAGCTGTCTGTGACAAAAAAAACAATATTAAAAATGGGGATTAAGAATAACCCAATCATTTATAATACAATAAGGGTCTGGGGGGAAATGCGTAAAAGGTTGGGTAGAGAAGATTGCACTTCATTCTTGACTCCTTTACTGAGAAACAAAGATTTTGTTCCAGGAATGTCTTGTAGCATGTTCGATAAGTGGCACAAAAAGGGATTAAGGGTAATTGGCGATTTGTATCAAAACAACACACTGATGAACTTTGAGCAATTGCAGTCAAATTTTAATATTCCTAGAGACCACTTTTTTGGCTTTCTCCAGGTTCGTAACTTCGTTCATTCTAGAATTCCACAGTCTTCAGAAATAGTTATATATGATGATATTGAGACATTTCTTATTAAGCGAAAAGACAGAACCCAATACAAAATCATACATCGCCTTTATATAGCTCCTAATGTCTTGCATAAGATTGCACCTCATATTTCCCATCTTTGTAGTAAATGTCAAAAAGAAACTGGCACTTTTTTTCATTACTTTTGGGAATGTAAATTAATCAAAAGATTTTGGAGCTTCATATCTCAAGAACTAAGTAATATTTTTAACAACCTGATTCAAAGGGACCCCGGGTACTTTCTTCTTGGCCTACCCTCAAAAGAATTAACATTGAATCACTTGCAGCGCAAATTATGTCACAAACTATTGCTGGTAGCTAGGAAATGTATTCTCATTAATTGGGTTAAGGATAAACCTCCCTCTGTGACGTTGTGGTACAGAGAATTATTTAAAGTTATTCCTCACGAAAGAACTGCTGCTATTTTAGGAGGAAATGAGGGTCTCTTTCTCAATGTTTGGTCCCCTTTGCCTTCTTATTTGCCAAATGATTTGTCCCAACTGTTGAGGGGGGGGTGGTTGCGATTAAGATGTTCTCAGTTAAATAGGAAGCAAGTGTAAAGGACAATTCATTTTTGGAGTTTATCTTTTTCTCTTTCTATATCTGTGGGTAATTGAGTGAAAATATGTTTTTTTGTGTCTGTGTGGATGTGGGATTTTTTGGGGTGGTGTTTTTTTTTTTCTTTCTTCTTCTCTGTTTGGTTGTGTTGTTTTATGCTATTCTTGATAAACGAATAAAAATTGTATATAAAAAAAAACAAGTATTTACTACTTGTTTTATTACTGGGAATCAAGCAGGTTCTAATATACAGTAGAACTGAGCTGAGCTCTTTACATGTGTAAATTTAAATTTAAAAAAATGTTAAGTCATCGGTTATACGTTAGATATAAAAGGAAAAAAAATAGAACAAAGGCACTGTTGTCGTCATGCCATAGGTATGTTCTTCAGGTTTGGCTTCTTGTTTAATATTGCTGATAGTGCTGTCAGCGTTAATGTTGTTAAATTGACATTAACGCCATAACTGCATTAACACGGCAAGTACTCCGTTAATGCTAACATGCATGGGGCTGCACAGCGTCACCGTGTTAGCTCAGTTAGCTCGTTAAGTTAGTTCCCTGAGTGATCCCTTGGACCACTGTGAGAAACAGTAGATGTGTGGACTGTGGTCACGCCAGCATCTAATCCATCCACGTTACATGGTTTATTAAAATTATCAAATCACAGCATTTACATTTATGTTAGACTACTTTTATTTAACTGCTTTAGCCCACTTACAATGAAAATTAAAAAAAAATCTTGTTCATGACCTGTGTAGCACGTTAACACTATTGGAAGTAAAAACTTTCTTCTTCTATTTTCTTAAATAAAGCTCTGACTTGTATTATGAGTATGAGTCTGTGGTCTGGGAGAGAGTCCTGTAACTCTGTCTGCAAAATACAGTATATGATGACCAATGTTGGGCAATTAATTACATAGTTACTTATTCAAAAATGTTACTGAGTTTTACCTAAAAATGCAGCCAAGGCGTTTTTTTAAATAAACATTTCAAACTATTTACAGAACAATCAGCTGTTCCGCATCAAATCTGATGCCACAAAAATTATTTGTGCCACTACAAAAAATAATTTCTGTCCACTATGAGATAAAGGAGAACAACAGCCTGATACCTGCAGGCCTGACAAAAGAAGATGTATCACTCCTATAACACCTGTAACATTCAGTAGATGCCTCATTGTTCTGACACACAACAAAACTACTGACTACACTACACACTAACTACACAAGATTTGCGCTAAACTTCGCAAATCTCTCACATCTCAAAACACCACCGTCACTCCTAAAACTTCCTCCCGTTTCTTAACAACTAAATGCCATGTTTTGATTGGTCGACATGGGAAAGGGCGGGGGACGGGGGGGGGTGTTGTTTTTCCTCACAGGCGGAGAGTGTTTTTGAGCGTTTTCCTTATAAAACACAGTTTGCACCATTTCTTCCCACAGTAAATATAGACAACGATAGTATTCAGGAAAAAAAGAAAGCATTGCATATTTTTTTTTATCATAACTCTAGTTTTACGTGGCCTGTGGTATAGTCCACACTTTTTCAGTCAATTATTCCGTCTGTCCTGCTCAATTCTCCAATGGTTGTACACGTTGTCATTAACGTGGCTTCACTCCTGGTCAGCCACGCCGCTTTGGGATAAAGTGGCATCGTTCTAATCCCATTCGGGAGCAGCCAGTCGCTTACCGACTAAAATTGTAAAACAGAATTGTTAAAGTTTTAATTTTCATTTCATTTCAGGTTTGATTGTTTTTGTGCGCAACGCAGATTTTTGGTGCGCAGAGACCGTGCCAGCAGTGCGCAATTGCGCACGCGCACAGCTTAGAGGGAACATTGCTTGCAGCGTTAATGCGGTCATGGCTTTAACATCATTTTAACAAGATTAACGCTGACAGCACTACCTGCTGAATGTTCCTATTTAGACTGTATTGCTGCTTTAGAGTACAAAGTTTTGCTTTTTGTCTATTTTTTAATCTTAAACTTAAAATCTGAGATTCTTGCTTTGGGTTAATTATTCTTGTGACACATTTCAGTTTTATAATTATTGTATTTTTGATTTGTGGCTAAATGTATTATTCCTGCCTCCCCCGTGTCCTTATCTATGTTGAGCATGAGTTTTCTTGTCTCTGTGCTTAGTAGGTGTCTTTTATTATTTTTCTGTTATTTTAATAGTTTTTGCTGGTGTCTTGCCTTGACTTCCTGTTTGTTAAATTATCTTGATTATTTTCACACTTGTTAATTACTTGATATACTGTCTCATTCTCAGTTCCAATTCAATTCAATTTATTTATATAACACAAGATCACAGTCCTCGAGAGCTACTGTCCTGCAGCTTTTAGATGCATCCCTACTCCAACACAGCTGAATCAAATGTTTGATTACCTCTTCAGCATGCCATCAAGTTTGGAAAAGGTCTGATAACAAGCCATTCATTTGATTCAGCTGTGTCGGAACAAGGATGCATCTAAAAGCTGCAGGACAGTTGCTCTCGAGGACTGGGATTGGGCACCCCTGCAATAGACTATGGGAAAACACACACACAAACCATCCAGCCAGCCAGCCAGCCAGCCATCCATCCATCATCTTCCACTTATCTGAGGCCGTGTCACAGGCGCAGCAGCCTAAGCACAGAAGCACAGGCCTCCCTCTCCCCAGCCACCTCTTCCAGCTTGTCAGGAGGGACATCAAGGTGTTCCCAGGCCAGCAGAGAGATAACATCTCCCCAGCGTGTCCTTGGTCTGTCCTGGATCCTCCTCCCAGTGAGGCATGTCCAGAACACCTCACCAAGGAGGCATCCTTATCAGATGTCCAAACTACCTCAACTGGCCACTTTTGATGTGGAACCTCTTCGAAGCAGTCCAAAAGTCTTTTTCCATGGCCTCTCCAAAATCCTCCAACACACCTGAGTTTTTGCTTCATCCACTGCCTGAGCCACATCCACTTAGCCTGATGGTACCTATCAGCTGCCTCCAAAGTCCCACAAGGTTAACCAAGCCCAATAGGACTTCAGTCTGGTGGCTCCCTTCACCTCTGGTGTTCACCATTTGGTTCGGAAGTTATCACCACAGCAGGCACCAACCACCTTGTAGCTGCAGCTCGGTCCAGTGGCTTTGGCAATGGAGGTGCTGAACACGGTCCATTTACACTCAATGTCCCCAGTCTCCCTCGCAATGCTGTTGAAGCTCTGCCGGAGGTGTGCGTTGAAGATCTTGTGGTCCGGGGCCTCTGCCAGGTGTTCCCAGCACACCCTTACTATATCTGTTTAGGTGCACCAGTTTTGTCCAGCATCCTCCCCGACCACCTGATCCAACTCACCACCAGGTGGTGATCAGTTGACAGCTCAGCCCCTCTCTTTACCTGAGTGTCCAGAACATATGGCCACAGGCCTGGTGATACAATTACAAAGTTGATCATCGACCTACGGCCTAGGGCAGGCATGGGCAAACTACGGCCCGGGGGCCACATGCGGCCCGTTAAACATTTTGATCCGGCCCGCCAAACTTGAAAAAAAATTAATAAATTAACCTTGTTAATGTTTTATTTCCCCTGCAATTCTGATGTTTCCTCACTAGATGGCGCACTCTAGATATATTGCCTTTTTTGAGGTGAAGCGTAGGCCTATTACTCCACGTTTGCACTTTACCCTGTGACCCACCGCCCCTCTATGAAGATGAGCGGACCCAAGAAAATGAAAGTTGACAGATAATGTCGAGTGTTCAAAAAGGAGTGGACAGCTAAATATTTTTTCACTGAATATCGATCATCTGCTGTTTGCTTGATATGCCAAGAAACTGTGGCGGTTTTTAAAGAGTATAATATTAGCCGTCACTTTGCCACAAAGCACGCTAATTATGCTAGCAAGCTCTCAACAAAAGAACGGGAAGCTGCTGCTGAGAAGTTGGCAGCTAATTTGAAGGCTCAGCAAAGTTTTTTTCACCGTCAAACTGCCATTCAAGAGTCAAGTACCAAGGCCAGTTTTATGCTTTCATTCAAAATAGCAAAGGCCAGCAAACCACTGTCAGAGGGCGAGTTTTTAAAAGAATGTATGGTAGAGACAGGAGGTATTTTGTGCCCGGAGACCAAAGACAAATTTGAGAAAATCAGTTTATCACGGTGGACAGTGACTTGCCAAACTAATAGATGAAGATATCACCAGCATATTAAACAAAAAGTCATTCACTTTTTATTCTTTAGCACTGGATGAAAGCAACGATGTCAAAGACACTACTCAGCTCCTTATTTTTATCCGAGGAATCAACGAAACCTTTGAAATAACGGAGGAGTTTTTGACAATGGAGTCTCTGAAAGGACAAACACGGGGAGAGGACTTGTTTGAACGGGTGTCTGCAGCCATCGAAAATATGAAGCTTCCCTGGAGTAAGCTTGTTAACGTCACCACAGATGGATCTCCGAATTTAACGGGAAAAAACGTTGGCCTGCTGAGGAGAATCCAGAATAAAGTCAAAGATGAAAACCCTGACCAGGATGTCATTTTCCTCCACTGCATCCTCCACCAGGAATCTCTATGTAAATCGGTGTTACAGCTGAATCATGTTGTGAATCCTGTGGTGAAACTTGTCAACTTCATACGCGCAGGGGGAC
Source organism: Maylandia zebra (assembly GCF_041146795.1). Classification (NCBI taxonomy): domain Eukaryota; kingdom Metazoa; phylum Chordata; class Actinopteri; order Cichliformes; family Cichlidae; genus Maylandia; species Maylandia zebra. The sequence continues at coordinate 15,578,300 of NC_135173.1, read as the reverse complement.
TTCAGCACCGTCAGTTCATTGCATTCCTGGAGGAAACTGATGCGGATCACCAGGACCTGCTTTATCACTCCCGTGTCCGCTGGTTGAGTTTGGGCAAAGTGTTTCAACGAATGTGGGAGCTCAAAGAGGAGATTGGCGTGGTTTTTGGAGCAGCAGGGGAAGACTGAGGAATTTCCTGAGCTGAGCAACAAGAGCTGGATGTGTGACTTTGCGTTTGCTACGGACGTATTTTCACACTTGAATGAGCTCAACGTGAAACTGCAGGGGAAGGAGCAGTTTGTGCATGACATGCACACAAACGTGAAAGCCTTCAAATCCAAGCTGGCTTTATTCTCCAGGCAGATTTTGAACAAGTCATTCACTCATTTTCCTACACTAGCCATGCTGAAAGAGGCCGGAGCAAAAGTAAAGAAATACAGTGAGTCACTGGATGCACTGCACGGAGAATTCTGCCGTCGGTTTTTGGATTTCGATAAAATTGACAAGTCACTGGCCTTTCCTCTGTTACAAGACCCCGAAACAGCTCCAGAGGAGCTTCAGCTCGAACTCATCGACCCTGCCTTAAAAGAGAAGTTCAGCTCTCTGAAACTAAATGACTTCTATGCTTCACTCAATGATGCCGCGTTTCCAAATCTAAGGCGAAAAGCGCAGATGATGTTGGCTTTACATTCAGCGTCATGAACATCAACAAAGCCAGCCACAGATCCAAGTTAACAGACCTACACCTCAGATCCATCCTGAGAATCGCCACAAGAAAACTAACTCCAGACTTTGATGCGCTGGCTAAAAAAGGAGACCAACAACACTGCTCCCATTAAAATGTGTGTGTCTCCGTGATACGCACGTTGTTAAAATGAACAGTGAGCGCAGATCAAATATAACGCTTCACAGACTGACTTGCTGCAACTGTTTTGTTCTTGCACTGGTCGTTGTTGACTTTTGGCACCGGGTAAACAAATTGAATAAAAGGAACAGGACAAGTACATCTGCATCTCCTACCGTTTTTGGGGGAAAAAAAAAAAAAGAGTCAGGAGGAGAGTGATGTGATATCCTGAAGGATAACAGAACTTTCAGTGCTTTAAAATAAAATGTTCATTTATTTGATTTTCAGTCTTTAAAGACTCATTTCGAAGTCAGAGATTTTATTGTAATGCTTTTCTTCATTTTCATTGGAAATTAAAGCACATGTTTTCTCCATATCCCAAGATGTGTATTTTTCCCCCAATGAGGTGATGTTTTCAAAGCATGCCATCTATCTGCTCCGGTTCCGGCCCCTTTGTCAAATGTTAGAACTCAATGTGGCCCACGAATCAAAAAGTTTGCCCACCCCTGGCCTAGGGTGTCCTGGTGCCGCGTGCACTTATGGACACTCTTATGTTCGAACATGTGTGTTATGGACAAATTGTGATTTCCACAGAAGTCCAACAACAAAACACCGCTCGGGATCAGATCCAGGAGGTCGTTCCTCCCAATCAAGCCCCTCCAGGTCTCACTTGCATTGCCCACATGAGCACTGAAGTCTCACAGTAGGACAACAAAGTCCCAAGGTGGAGCACCCTCAAGCACCCTGCCCAGAGACTCCAAGAAGACTGGGTACTCTGAACCGTCAGTCAAAAGCACAGACAACAGTCAGGACCCATTCTCCAACCTGAAGGCACAGGAAACAAACCCTCTCGTCCACCGGGAGAAACCCCAACGTACTTTCAGCAAGCCACCTCCGCCTCTAACACTCAGGGCAACACCAGACTGAGTCCAGCCCCTCTCCAGGAGACTGGTTCCAGTGCCCAAGCCATCCATTGAGTTGAGCCCTGCCTAACACACATTGCACCCAAAGTCTTGCAGGTGGTGCTCTAGGGTCCTGTGTATATATATTAGCTGTTCCTAGCACTGCGCTCTTCTGGACAGACATCTCAGATGTTGTTCCTGGGATCTGCTGGAGCCATTTGCCTAGCTTGCTGATCACTGCACTGAGTGCTCCGATTAACCACTAGCACATTACAACATTGGGTTGGTTAACCATCACCAGTTTCTGTCTGTATCTGCATTTTAAACTTGGGACTTCCATACTCTGCACAGATGTTCCTGTATACTATGCCAGCCACTTGGTTATAACATTCTATGTATCCCCTGCCTGCTAGCATCCTCCTGTTAAGTGCCAGATTGTGTCAGCGACATCTTTACACAGCCTGCACCTGGAGTCTTGCCTGGTGCGGTTGACCCCTCCCTCTCTGGATCTTATACTTAGAGTTTGTTCCCATGTTTTTCAGTCCAGCTTTGTCCTGTTACTGGAAGGATTTCTGGATGTCAGCCAGTTCCTCTATCTGCCGGTGGTACATACTGTGCCATTCATTTTCTATGGAACACCACATATGTAACATAGTTGACTAAAACACTCAAAATTCAACAAAACAGGTCCTCATCACTTTTAAATGTTCAAGTGCATAGCGCGGAGGATGTTATAAGACCTTGAGACAATCAGATATAAAACACAATATTTATGAGTTTTTAAATTTCTAAATTGGTCAGATTCGACCTGAATACGACAGGAAGGGCTAGGGATCCTTACCAGATTCATATACCCTGGTCAGGAGTGGAACCTCTGACCTGAAGTTCCAAAGGCGTGTGTCTGTGTGTATGTGGTTTTTTGTAAAATATGACACTGACAATTTTTAAGAGGGGATAAGGTCATAAGATTCATACTTAATTAACATTTTTTAAAAATGTACATCAGGTCTTCTATTTTAATTTGATTTATTGAAAACTAGCATCTAGTAAATAGGCTTAAGCTTGATTTTTCATTTACACACATTTCTGTTGGTTTTTTTTCTTTCTAGCTGTATTTTGTGATTACTACAATAAACCAGGTGAATGCACATGGCACTATAAAATGTGTCCCATCAACACTCATAACAACTCCAATCACTGCCTCAAGACCTGTGACAATCCAGAAGGAATTTGTCCTAATGATATGAACTCCCTTCATATACACCAACTTGAAGGTAAGCATATATGTATATATTCCAATGTGTTAAAGGTGAGAACTGAAGACATAAAAGGTAGACAATCCCCACTTCACTCATTTATTTAAGAAACCGTGACACTAGTTGGACCACTGTCCTACATTTCAAGAACTTTTTAATTAAAACAAGGAAACGAAATCAGTATATGAAATTGCTGTAACTTCACAATGTTTTTGTTTTTCATTAATGCAGGTTGTTACCCTGAGTGTGGAGAAGACACGCCGTATTTTAATGAGGACATACAAAGATGTGTAACTCATTGTGAAACAACCTCAACAACTACAACAACAACTCATTCTACAACAACAAGTGGAACACCGACTACAACACCAACTCATTCTACAACTACAAGCTGGACTACAACAACAGGTTTAACTACAACAACACCAACTCATTCTACAACTACAAGTGGAACACCGACTACAACACCAACTCATTCTACAACTACAAGTGGAACACTGACTACAACACCAACTCATTCTACAACAACAACAACAGGTTTTACTACAACAACACCAACTCATTCTACAACCACAACTGGAACACCAACTACAACACCAACTCATTCTACAACCACAACTGGAACACCGACTACAACACCAACTCATTCTACAACTACAACAACGACTACAACAACACCAACTCATTCTACAACAACAACTGGAACACCGACTACAACACCAACTCATTCTACAACTACAAGCTGGACTACAACAACAGGTTTTACTACAACAACACCAACTCATTCTACAACAACAACTGGAACACCGACTACAACATCAACTCATTCTACAACTACAAGTGGAACACCGACTACAACACCAACTCATTCTACAACTACAACAACGACTACAACAACACCAACTCATTCTACAACAACAACTGGAACACCGACTACAACACCAACTCATTCTACAACTACAAGTGGAACACCGACTACAACACCAACTCATTCTACAACTACAAGTGGAACACCGACTACAACACCAACTCATTCTACAACTACAACAACGACTACAACAACAGGTTTTACTACAACAACACCAACTCATTCTACAACCACAACTGGAACACCGACTACAACACCAACTCATTCTACAACTACAACAATGACTACAACAACACCAACTCATTCTACAACAACAACTGGAACACCGACTACAACACCAACTCATTCTACAACTACAACAACGACTACAACAACAGGTTTTACTACAACAACACCAACTCATTCTACAACCACAACTGGAACACCGACTACAACACCAACTCATTCTACAACTACAACAATGACTACAACAACACCAACTCATTCTACAACAACAACTGGAACACCGACTACAACACCAACTCATTCTACAACTACAAGCTGGACTACAACAACAGGTTTTACTACAACAACACCAACTCATTCTACAACTACAAGTGGAACACCGACTACAACACCAACTCATTCTACAACTACAAGTGGAACTCCGACTACAACACCAACTCATTCTACAACTACAACAACAACTACAACAACAGCTTTTACTACAACAACACCAACTCATTCTACAACAACAACTGGAACACCGACTACAACACCAACTCATTCTACAACTACAAGTGGAACACCGTCTACAACACCAACTCATTCTACAACTACAACAACAACTACAACAACAGGTTTTACTACAACAACACCAACTCATTCTACAACCACAACTGGAACACCGACTACAACACCAACTCATTCTACAACCACAACTAGAACACCGACTACAACACCAACTCATTCTACAACCACAACTAGAACACCGACTACAACACCAACTCATTCTACAACTACAAGTGGAACACCGACTACAACACCAACTCATTCTACAACTACAAGTGGAACACCGACTACACCAACTCATTCTACAACTACAACAATGACTACAACAACACCAACTCATTCTACAACAACAACTGGAACACCGACTACAACACCAACTCAATCTACAACTACAAGCTGGACTACAACAACAGGTTTTACTACAACAACACCAACTCATTCTACAACTACAAGTGGAACACCGACTACAACACCAACTCATTCTACAACTACAACAACGACTACAACAACAGGTTTTACTACAACAACACCAACTCATTCTACAACCACAACTGGAACACCGACTACAACACCAACTCATTCTACAACTACAAGCTGGACTACAACAACAGGTTTTACTACAACAACACCAACTCATTCTACAACTACAAGTGGAACACCGACTACAACACCAACTCATTCTACAACTACAAGTGGAACACCGACTACAACACCAACTCATTCTACAACTACAACAACAACTACAACAACAGCTTTTACTACAACAACACCAACTCATTCTACAACCACAACTGGAACACCGACTACAACACCAACTCATTCTACAACTACAAGTGGAACACCGTCTACAACACCAACTCATTCTACAACTACAACAACAACTACAACAACAGGTTTTACTACAACAACACCAACTCATTCTACAACCACAACTGGAACACCGACTACAACACCAACTCATTCTACAACCACAACTGGAACACCGACTACAACACCAACTCATTCTACAACTACAACAATGACTACAACAACACCAACTCATTCTACAACTACAAGTGGAACACCGACTACAACACCAACTCATTCTACAACTACAAGTGGAACACCGACTACAACACCAACTCATTCTACAACTACAACAATGACTACAACAACACCAACTCATTCTACAACAACAACTGGAACACCGACTACAACACCAACTCAATCTACAACTACAAGCTGGACTACAACAACAGGTTTTACTACAACAACACCAACTCATTCTACAACTACAAGTGGAACACCGACTACAACACCAACTCATTCTACAACTACAAGTGGAACACCGACTACGACACCAACTCATTCTACAACCACAACTGGAACACCGACTACAACACCAACTCATTCTACAACTACAAGTGGAACACCGTCTACAACACCAACTCATTCTACAACTACAACAACAACTACAACAACAGGTTTTACTACAACAACACCAACTCATTCTACAACCACAACTGGAACACCGACTACAACACCAACTCATTCTACAACCACAACTGGAACACCGACTACAACACCAACTCATTCTACAACTACAACAATGACTACAACAACACCAACTCATTCTACAACTACAAGTGGAACACCGACTACAACACCAACTCATTCTACAACTACAAGTGGAACACCGACTACAACACCAACTCATTCTACAACTACAACAATGACTACAACAACACCAACTCATTCTACAACAACAACTGGAACACCGACTACAACACCAACTCAATCTACAACTACAAGCTGGACTACAACAACAGGTTTTACTACAACAACACCAACTCATTCTACAACTACAAGTGGAACACCGACTACAACACCAACTCATTCTACAACTACAAGTGGAACACCGACTACGACACCAACTCATTCTACAACTACAACAACGACTACAACAACAGGTTTTACTACAACAACACCAACTCATTCTACAACCACAACTGGAACACCAACTACAACACCAACTCATTCTACAACCACAACTGGAACACCGACTACAACACCGACTCATTCTACAACTACAACAACGACTACAACAACACCAACTCATTCTACAACCACAACTGGAACACCGACTACAACACCAACTCATTCTACAACCACAACTAGAACACCGACTACAACACCTACTCATTCTACAACCACAACTAGAACACCGACTACAACACCAACTCATTCTACAACTACAAGTGGAACACCGACTACAACACGAACTCATTCTACAACTACAAGTGGAACACCGACTACACCAACTCATTCTACAACTACAACAATGACTACAACAACACCAACTCATTCTACAACAACAACTGGAACACCGACTACAACACCAACTCAATCTACAACTACAAGCTGGACTACAACAACAGGTTTTACTACAACAACACCAACTCATTCTACAACTACAAGTGGAACACCGACTACAACACCAACTCATTCTACAACTACAACAACGACTACAACAACAGGTTTTACTACAACAACACCAACTCATTCTACAACCACAACTGGAACACCGACTACAACACCAACTCATTCTACAACTACAAGCTGGACTACAACAACAGGTTTTACTACAACAACACCAACTCATTCTACAACTACAAGTGGAACACCGACTACAACACCAACTCATTCTACAACTACAAGTGGAACACCGACTACAACACCAACTCATTCTACAACTACAACAACAACTACAACAACAGCTTTTACTACAACAACACCAACTCATTCTACAACCACAACTGGAACACCGACTACAACACCAACTCATTCTACAACTACAAGTGGAACACCGTCTACAACACCAACTCATTCTACAACTACAACAACAACTACAACAACAGGTTTTACTACAACAACACCAACTCATTCTACAACCACAACTGGAACACCGACTACAACACCAACTCATTCTACAACCACAACTGGAACACCGACTACAACACCAACTCATTCTACAACTACAACAATGACTACAACAACACCAACTCATTCTACAACTACAAGTGGAACACCGACTACAACACCAACTCATTCTACAACTACAAGTGGAACACCGACTACAACACCAACTCATTCTACAACTACAACAATGACTACAACAACACCAACTCATTCTACAACAACAACTGGAACACCGACTACAACACCAACTCAATCTACAACTACAAGCTGGACTACAACAACAGGTTTTACTACAACAACACCAACTCATTCTACAACTACAAGTGGAACACCGACTACAACACCAACTCATTCTACAACTACAAGTGGAACACCGACTACGACACCAACTCATTCTACAACCACAACTGGAACACCGACTACAACACCAACTCATTCTACAACTACAAGTGGAACACCGTCTACAACACCAACTCATTCTACAACTACAACAACAACTACAACAACAGGTTTTACTACAACAACACCAACTCATTCTACAACCACAACTGGAACACCGACTACAACACCAACTCATTCTACAATCACAACTGGAACACCGACTACAACACCAACTCATTCTACAACTACAACAATGACTACAACAACACCAACTCATTCTACAACTACAAGTGGAACACCGACTACAACACCAACTCATTCTACAACTACAAGTGGAACACCGACTACAACACCAACTCATTCTACAACTACAACAATGACTACAACAACACCAACTCATTCTACAACAACAACTGGAACACTGACTACAACACCAACTCAATCTACAACTACAAGCTGGACTACAACAACAGGTTTTACTACAACAACACCAACTCATTCTACAACTACAAGTGGAACACCGACTACAACACCAACTCATTCTACAACTACAAGTGGAACACCGACTACGACACCAACTCATTCTACAACTACAACAACGACTACAACAACAGGTTTTACTACAACAACACCAACTCATTCTACAACCACAACTGGAACACCAACTACAACACCAACTCATTCTACAACCACAACTGGAACACCGACTACAACACCGACTCATTCTACAACTACAACAATGACTACAACAACACCAACTCATTCTACAACAACAACTGGAACACCGACTACAACACCAACTCAATCTACAACTACAAGCTGGACTACAACAACAGGTTTTACTACAACAACACCAACTCATTCTACAACTACAAGTGGAACACCGACTACAACACCAACTCATTCTACAACTACAAGTGGAACACCGACTACGACACCAACTCATTCTACAACCACAACTGGAACACCGACTACAACACCAACTCATTCTACAACTACAAGTGGAACACCGTCTACAACACCAACTCATTCTACAACTACAACAACAACTACAACAACAGGTTTTACTACAACAACACCAACTCATTCTACAACCACAACTGGAACACCGACTACAACACCAACTCATTCTACAACCACAACTGGAACACCGACTACAACACCAACTCATTCTACAACTACAACAATGACTACAACAACACCAACTCATTCTACAACTACAAGTGGAACACCGACTACAACACCAACTCATTCTACAACTACAAGTGGAACACCGACTACAACACCAACTCATTCTACAACTACAACAATGACTACAACAACACCAACTCATTCTACAACAACAACTGGAACACCGACTACAACACCAACTCAATCTACAACTACAAGCTGGACTACAACAACAGGTTTTACTACAACAACACCAACTCATTCTACAACTACAAGTGGAACACCGACTACAACACCAACTCATTCTACAACTACAAGTGGAACACCGACTACGACACCAACTCATTCTACAACTACAACAACGACTACAACAACAGGTTTTACTACAACAACACCAACTCATTCTACAACTACAACTGGAACACCGACTACAACACCAACTCATTCTACAACTACAAGTGGAACACCGACTACACCAACTCATTCTACAACTACAACAATGACTACAACAACACCAACTCATTCTACAACAACAACTGGAACACCGACTACAACACCAACTCAATCTACAACTACAAGCTGGACTACAACAACAGGTTTTACTACAACAACACCAACTCATTCTACAACTACAAGTGGAACACCGACTACAACACCAACTCATTCTACAACTACAACAACGACTACAACAACAGGTTTTACTACAACAACACCAACTCATTCTACAACCACAACTGGAACACCGACTACAACACCAACTCATTCTACAACTACAAGCTGGACTACAACAACAGGTTTTACTACAACAACACCAACTCATTCTACAACTACAAGTGGAACACCGACTACAACACCAACTCATTCTACAACTACAAGTGGAACACCGACTACAACACCAACTCATTCTACAACTACAACAACAACTACAACAACAGCTTTTACTACAACAACACCAACTCATTCTACAACCACAACTGGAACACCGACTACAACACCAACTCATTCTACAACTACAAGTGGAACACCGTCTACAACACCAACTCATTCTACAACTACAACAACAACTACAACAACAGGTTTTACTACAACAACACCAACTCATTCTACAACCACAACTGGAACACCGACTACAACACCAACTCATTCTACAACCACAACTGGAACACCGACTACAACACCAACTCATTCTACAACTACAAGTGGAACACCGACTACAACACCAACTCATTCTACAACTACAAGTGGAACACCGACTACAACACCAACTCATTCTACAACTACAACAACGACTACAACAACAACAACTCATTCTACAAGAACAAGTGGAACACCGACTACAACACCAACTCATTCTACAACTACAAGCTGGACTACAACAACAGGTTTTACTACAACAACACCAACTCATTCTACAACTACAAGCTGGACTACAACAACACCAACTCATTCTACAACTACAAGCGGAACACCGACTACAACACCAACTCATTCTACAACTACAAGTGGAACACCGACTACAACACCAACTCATTCTACAACTACAACAACGATTACAACAACAGGTTTTACTACAACAACACCAACTCATTCTACAACCACAACTGGAACACCGACTACAACACCAACTCATTCTACAACTACAAGTGGAACACCGACTACAACACCAACTCATTCTACAACTACAAGTGGAACACCGACTACAACACCAACTCATTCTACAACTACAACAATGACTACAACAACACCAACTCATTCTACAACAACAACTGGAACACCGACTACACCACCAACTCAATCTACAACTACAAGCTGGACTACAACAACAGGTTTTACTACAACAACACCAACTCATTCTACAACTACAAGTGGAACACCGACTACAACACCAACTCATTCTACAACTACAAGTGGAACACCGACTACAACACCAACTCATTCTACAACTACAACAACGACTACAACAACAGGTTTTACTACAACAACACCAACTCATTCTACAACCACAACTGGAACACCAACTACAACACCAACTCATTCTACAACCACAACTGGAATACCAACTACAACACCAACTCATTCTACAACTACAAGTGGAACACCGACTACAACACCAACTCATTCTACAACTACAACTCAGACTACAACAACAGGTTCTACTACAACAACACCGACTCATTCTACAACTACACCTGGAACACCTACTACAACAACAGGTTTTACTACAACAACACCACCCTATTCTATAACTACAACTGAAACACCAACTACTACTCCTACATCAACAACACCAATTCATTCTACAAACACAACTGAAACACCAACTACAATTTCAACTTCTCCAACAAATACTAGGATTATAACTGGAACACCAAAATCCACCATGCATTCTACCACTCATGTTACAAAGGTATGATTGAACCTTATTTTATAATTTTACAGCCATGTACTTTCTCTGGTTTTGCAATCGTGTTTTCTCAACATCCCCCCCCCCCCCCCCCCCCCAATTTGTACCAGGGACAAGAGTTTCATCCTTTTTGCAACTGCACTAAGGCCATATCCCTTGACAACAACACATTTCAAATACTTCCTCATCACTGTTCACCCATTGAAAACATAACTTGCAGCAATGGAAAGAAACCAGTTCTTCTATATGACAAGTTCCAGTGCTGTCAACATTACGCTTGTGATTGTGAGTCTTTTTTTGTAAATTTGGTTAGTGCTTTTGTTTTTGTTTTTTTGTTTTTTTAATGACATATGTTTGTTTTGTTTTTTTAATCAATTTCATATTTTAATTTTTTGCCCTCTTTTTCCAGGTGAATGCAAAGGATGGGGCAATCATCATTACATTACATTTGATGGCTTCTATTACAATTATCAAGGAAACTGCACTTATGTTTTAATGCAAGAAATTAATCCAAGGCATCACTTAAGGATTTACATTGATAATGTGTTTGATTCCACTGAAGATGTTTCCCGTCTTCGATCTATAATTATTTTAAATGGATCGCAAATTTTCAATTTGACAAATCATAACCTTACTGGAAGATCAAATTTGGAGGTAAAGCAAGGACCAGTGATTCTCTATTGTTGCTTTGATCTTTCTTGCACCGGCAGTTATACAGTATTTGTATACAGTATTCATATTTGCCTAAAGTCATTCAAAGATAAGAGAACAACAAATAGAAGCACTCATTGTTAATTTTGAGTATTCAACCTTTTTTTTCATGGCACTGATAGGCACTGAAAAATGGAGTACGTCTGAAGCTGCCCTATTCACAAAATGGTGTTACAGTCATGAATTCAGGATTTGACTTGGTTTTGGAGATCCCTTCACTAGAAGTGGTCATTACATTTGGAGGAACTGGCTTCAGTGTTAATCTTCCATATAAAAACTTCGGCAATAATACCAAGGGTCATTGTGGTAAGAACTCTCTCTCTCTCGAGTAGCCCTTGGTTTGAGGTAAACCTCTATATTAATTGTATTATAATTACTGTCAGGAACATGTAACAATAACCCGAGTGATGACTGCATATTGCCTGGAGGTCAGCTTGCTGAAAGTTTTGCAGCGATGGCTGACAACTGGACTGCAAAAGATATTGGCCAAGGCAATTGCACTGTACCGCCTACAAAATCTACAAGTGCACAAGAACCACCACCTCTATACAAAACAGGCGTTTGTGAGCTGCTTAATAGCAGGTAGACATTATCCAATCTATTCTGCCAGATTATCTCCATTCCGTTTGCATTTAAAACACAATATTTTTCTTTTCTTTTTTACAGTCTCTTTGCAAAGTGCCATCCTATTATATCGCCATATAATTTCTACAAGGGTTGCATTTTTGATAGCAGCAATGTTAACAAAACAGAAGTGCTGTGCACAAGTTTGCAAACTTATGCAGCAGCCTGTGCTCGTGCTGGAGTTTGTGTTTACTGGAGGAACCACACTAAAACAGAAAAGTGGTGTGGTAAGAAAGCTTGCGATATTTAATTGTAATTTCATTGGCTTGTTTGAGGAATTTTTTTGTTATCCTATAGTATTTAGGAGATAAAACAGTCTACAGTACATGTTATTTAACAAATTGGTTTAACAGGATGTATATTTAAAAAAGATTTGTTTTTATATTTCACAAACAGCCAGTCACTGCCCATCACACCAAGTTTATCAGCCTTGTGGTCCTGCAGATCAGCCAACCTGTGAAGACAAGTAAGTTGTAATGGAAAAGGCATGTGTGTAAAGTGTCAAGCAACAAATTAGAAAAATATCCTTAATCTTGAAAACTGAAACAAATTTCAGAGTGACTCCTGAATGTTTTTATTAGAGGAAATGCTTTAAAAATAAATAAAACATCTAAGACTTTGGAAAATGCACAGCTCTAAAATAATTCTTATAAAGTTTATGTAAGCATTTGTATTAGTTTCCAATGGCTCGTAGGGTCATAGTCAATTCAATTTACATAGCACAAAATCTAAAAAAAATATTTGCCTCAAGGCACTTTAAATTTTAAGGTAACGACCCTAATATTATACAGAGAAGACCCTCTGTAGTTTTGCTGGCTTATGGCAAAACAACATTTGCCTCATTCAGCTAGGGGGTGAAGAGAGGGAGACAGGACAAAAGATGTGCTGTGGACGAGAGTCAGAGATTAATAAAAACTATGATTAAATGCAGAGTGGTATATAAACACAGAGAGAGTGAAAACAGTTCAGTAAGCAAGAGACACTTGTGGTATAATGCAAAGCCAACAAGCAGACTATTCCTGCTGCAGCAAATCTAAAGAATGGTTCGAGGACAATAAAGTAGTTCTACACATTTCCTGGTCAAAGTGACTCCAAGTTTCCTTACAGTGTTACTGATTAAAACCCATCATCAACTTGGGCCTTACTCAGAGTTCCTATCAGAATTCTGACTTTTTAAACAGATTTAGTCCTCAGCTCAGATAAAATAATCAAAAACACTTGCACTCAGTACTCAAGTAAATATGACTCATTCAAACACACATTCCTTTTCTGCATCTAAGTGTTTTCTTTTCTAACATTCACACACACTCTGATAAACACACCATAGGCAACTTCAGTTAAGTATTTTGATTAAGGATAATTTGGCATAGAGATTGGAGCAACCAGGGATTACATCAAGTACTTGAGGGTGGTTGTGGCTCAAGAGGTAAGCCGCAACAGAGGGTTATTTGCAATACGATAGATGATGCAGAGATGGATGTATGTGTCACGGCGAGTGAGAAGAGCCGTGTGGAAGAAATGAAGGAGGATCCAAGCGCAGGCAGTCGTGAAGGTGTGAAGGTGGTTTATTGAATAAATGGCAAAGGAAAAATGGCAAACGAAGACAAATGAAACTATACTGGAAAACAACTGAACTACAGTGCAGAAACCAGAACATGAACATGGAGGGCGAGCAGAGGCAGACGATGGTAGACAGCAGGGAACACACGGATGAAACATGGTGAATACACAGACGGACCAGCAACTACAATGACAGAGGACACGACTTAAATACACAGAGAAACACAGGGGAATTACACACAGGTGGTGGACACAGCTGGGAATAATCAACAAGACGAGACAGAGGTAAAACTGAACACACTCACATGAGAAGCAGACCTTCACAATAAAACAGGAACAAGAAACCATCACACTAAGACGCAGACTCGACATAGAGAGACAGACAGAAAATGACACATGGAACTAAACTAAACCTGCAAAAACATGACAACTCAAAATACTGGGTCAAACTGACCCAGAACCGTGACAGTACCGACCCGCCAAGGGCTGTGTCCCGACAGCCCAAAACAAAAAAAAAGAGCACCAGACCAAGGCGGGCGGAGGGGGTCCAGGAAGGAGGGTCCGAAACAAAAAACAAGGAGCACAAGAGTCCAAACACACAAGAAAACAGTCCAAGAACACAGGAAAACAGATCAAAAACAAAACCAAATCAGAGCTCAACAAGAGTCCATGAAAAGTTCAGGGGGCCGACCGTGCACATGGCAACGGCGGCGACGGGCAAACAGTTCTGGAGGCCGACCGTGCACACGGCCACGGCGCAGGCAAAACCAATCGGGAGGCCGACCACTTGGAAGGCAGTGGTGGCCACTGAGCAGGTCTGGAGGTCGGCTGCGATGCCAGCGGCGGCGACGAACTCTTTCCGGAGGCCGTCCACAATGGCCATGAAGCCAACTTAGAGGCCTGGAAAAAAAATCGCCAGAGGTGAGGCAGAATACGCCGAGCGGGCTCTGACGGCAGTGTTGCAACCGCAGGACCAGACGAGGCAGGACCAGACGAGGCAGGACCAGACGAAGGCGGAGCTGAAGCTGGACCAGACGAAGGCGGAGCTGAAGCTGGATCAGGCGGAGGCGGAGCTGGACCAGACGAAGACGAAGGCGAAGCTGGACCTGACGGCAGCGGGACGGCTGCGGAACCTGACGGCAGCGGGACGGCTGTGGAACCTGACGGCAGCGGGACGGCTGCGGAACCTGAAGGCAGCCGGACACCTGCAGGCGGTGATGCTGCAGGAGGTGATGTGGATGCAGGCAACGGTGTAGAAGTCACAGGGGATGATTCAGCAGGTGGTGGCTGAACAAACTTCCCCGGACCGTCAGCAGACGTGAGGATGTGCTTGCTGGGTACTCCAGGACCCCCAGCAAATGAGGCGTGGTGCTGGACGGGCTCCTCGGACCCACCAGCTGACTTGGCTTGAAGCTGGACGGGCGACTCGGACCCACCAGCAGACGACACTTGAGGCTGGACGGGTGACTCGGGCCCTCCAGCAGACGACACTTGAGGCTGGACGAGCGACTCGGGCCCTCCAGCAGACGACACTTGAGGCTGGCTGGGTTCTCCCGAACCCCCAGCTGACGACACTTGAGGCTGGCTGGGTTCTCCCGAACCCCCAGCTGACGACACTTGAGGCTGGCTGGGTTCTCCCGAAACCCCAGCTAACATGGCTTGAGACTGGACGGGCTCCTCTGGCCCTCCGGTGGAAACAGACACTGAAGCAGCAGGTACGGAGACCTCCGCCAGTGTGGACACTGGCTGGGACTGAGCAGCACAGTGGCTAGACTCAGGCAGCAACAGTGGGATGCAGTCCTCAGAGGGCTGAAAGTGTTCCCCAATACACTCAGCAGAGGACGGAGGCAGACGGGTGAACTCACTTGAACTCTCAGGGGGTGCTGAGAGCTGAGACTGTTCTGGTGAGTTCTCCGGTGAGGCTGCTGGCGCTGGCGTCTTGACCTCTAGGGGTCCAGAGTTAGCTGGTGACTGACACCCAGTCTCTGGGGAGGCCCTAGAGGGAGCAACTGTCTCTGACATGGCCAGCTTAAGAGAACCAGCAGATATTGTGGTGAAGTGTGTTCCCTGCTTTGAATGAGACAGTGAGGATGGTGGCTGAGTAAATGAGCGGGCAGACAGCTGAACTGGTGGCGACAGAGCAATAGGCAGCGAAGCGGCTACAGACTGACCTACAGGTAGCGGAGACGATTGTAGTGGAGTCATAATGAGTGGTGGAGTGGCTGACTGAACGGAGGGCAGCGCGGCTGCTGACTGAACGGAGGGCAGCGTGGCTGCTGACTGAACGGAGGGCAGCGCGGCTGCTGACTGAACTGAGGGCAGCGCGGCTGCTGACTGAACTGAGGGCAGCGCAGCTGCTGATTGAACCGTTAACTGAATTGCAGACCCAACGTTAAACTGTGGTGAAAGTGTGGATGGGAGAACATGATCAGGAAAAACTGTTTTGGTGAGGTTTACAACTTCCCCTGAATGAATCAGTGCAGGTGAAAAAGGGTCCCAAACATTTTCATTGTCTAAATTCATAATACCAGGCTTGGAAACAGAATGGAAACAGTCATTAACACAGAGCGTAGGCTCAAGAGAAACAGTCTTTGAAGCAGTGGCCATGGGTGAGACAGAAAAATTATTGTTATCTTCAGAAGACACACAAACAATAGCTCCAGAAAACACAGTCACAGAGTCTGACGCAGCAGAAAAAGTGTCCCTTTCACTCACCACAGCCGATTGTTTACATGTCTCGACATCCGGCTGTGGGGTGCCACGCCGACGGCGCAAACGTCGCTTCTTTCTTGGAGACGGCTCCGACAGGCCGGGTAATCCCTCGTCCGGCGGTTCGGACGGCACGTCCTCCGTTGAAGTGAGCAGGCGAGCAGTAGCGGCGGGGGGGTGTAGGTGAAGCTCGTGGAGAACGAAATTCTCCCAAAGCTATCATATACAGTGAAGACATAACATCACTAACAAGATAATGGGCCTCTGTGAGAGGAATTTAGGTAGCTGCTTTGCACTGGGTTGGCACATGGCACTGAAGAAGTGGAGGAATTATATGCTATATGCTTTACAACTCCTTCAGAAATACATCTGCAATAATGAAATATATTCCCACTGCTATATGATCCATAATTGTAAATGTAAACATGAATGTTGCCATGAATTATCATTTTACAAAATCAGTGTTTATCCGTAGTTTCAGCGTTTCTTCAGTTTGGCCCCTGGAAGACAATGGTTTCAAGGTATCTCTGTCTTCTGTTTGTCAAAAGGTTTGTTTCCAAGTGAGGTAAAACGATTTGAAACGTAAATGGGTTGTCCTGTTTTCTCAACTGCTCTGGACAATCTGTTGGGGGAAAGCTAATAGTGGTTAAACTACTTTCAGGGGCCTGTCTAGCTACACTTATTACAAGTATTGTCATTATTAAAGGAGGTTGAGGAGCAGTTAAACATTTGACACAGTAAGTAGGAAATTGTGGAAGGGACAAAAAGTAAAATTTAATTTATAGATATTAAATGAAGGCATTAATTATGCATGATATGTCATCATCGTATATCATCGTGCTTCCTAGCAGCCACCTAACAAGTTATTTCCTCATAAGTCAACTACAAAGACTGGCATGATTAGTAAATTTGTGCCAGTCAAATCCGACCTGACACTGCTCCCTAAATCACTCTGCTTCACGTCTCCTCTTGCAGTTAAGCAGAAACAACACTCTGCCACTAAATATATGTATTTATTTATGCATTTTATACATTTGTTAAAGACCCCTTAGTTTAAAAATACAGGGTACATTAGATTGGGAACAGCTTTCCAGGTTGAATTTAGTCTTCTCATAGTGGGATTGACACACTAATGTGTTTGAATGATGCAACGCTTTTAGGTTACTGCTATCACTGATTCCTTTTTTTTCTTGTGTCATGGTCTTCAACATGACATTTATTACTCACTGAGTCGTCAGACCTTTTTTTTTTGCCTTTTTATATTACCTAAACTAACTAAGAAACTACAGGCAGATCCACACAAAAATGGGCAGAAGCTAGCAAAAGGAAGCAAAAAGGTATGTCACATTTTGAGCAACGCTGCTCTTAATCAGAGGATAATAAACACTGTGATGCCATTTCAAATAATGTTATGCTACACACAGTGAGGTTACATGAATGTAAGATGCAGATGTAAACATATTTGTATTACAACATTCAATTCAATTCAGTTCAATTTTATTTATATAGCGCCAAATCACAACAAAAGTTGCCTCAAGGCGCTTCATAGGTACAGAGAAAAACCCAACAATCATATGACCCCCTATGAGCAAGCACTTTGGCGACAGTGGGAAGGAAAAACTCCCTTTTAACAGGAAGAAACCTCCAGCATAACCAGGCTCAGGGAGGGGCGGCCATCTGCTGCGACCGGTTGGGGTGAGAGAAGGAAGACAGGATAATAGACATGCTGTGGAAGAGAGACAGAGGTTAATAACAGATATAGTTCAATGCAGAGAGGTCTATTAACACATACTGAGTGAGAAAGGTGACTGGAAAGAAAAAACTCAATGCATCATGGGAATCCCCGGCAGCCTACGTCTATTGCAGCACAACTAAGGGAGGATTCAGGGTCACCTGGTCCAGCCCTAACTATATGCTTTAGCAAAAAGGAAACTTTTAAGCCTAATCTTGAAAGTAGAGATAGTGTCTGTCTCCTGAATCCAAACTGGAAGCTGGTTCCACAGAAGAGGGGACTGAATACTGAAGGCTCTCCCTCCCATTCTACTTTTTGCAGTAGTCCAGCCTGGAAGTAATAAATGCTTGAACTAGTTTTTCAGCGTCAATCTGAGACGGGTTATTTCTAACTTTAGAGATTTTGCGCAAATGGAAGAAAGCAGTCTTACATATCTGTTTAATATGTGCGTTGAAGGACATGTCCTGGTCAAAAATGACTCCAAGGTTCCTCACAGCGTTACTGGAGACCAAGGTAATGCCGCCCAGAGTAAGAATCTGGTTAGATACCATATTTCTAAGATTTTCAGCTCCGAGTAAAATAACCTCAGTTTTATCCGAATTAAGAAGCAGAAAGTTAGCGGCCATCCAGGTCTTTATGTCTTTAAGACATTCCTGCAGTTTAACTAATTGGTGTGTGTTATCTGGCTTCATGGACAGAGTTGGGTGTCATCTGCATAGCAGTGAAAATGTATGCTATGTTTTCTAATGTTACTGCCTAAGGGAAGCATGTATAATGTTAACCGAATTGGTCCTAGCACTGAGCCCTGTGGAACACCATAATTGACCTTAGTGTGTGAAGAGGACTCTCCATTTAAATGTACAAATTGGAATCTATTAGATAGATATGATACAAACCACTGCAGCGCAGTACCTGTAATACCTACAGCATGTTCTAATCGCTCTAATAGGATATTATGGTCAACAGTATCAAACGCTGCACTAAGCTAGCAGGACAAGCACAGAGATGAGTCCACTGTCAGAGGCCATAAGAAGATCATTTGTAACCTTCACTAAAGCTGTTTCTGTGCTGTGATGAGCTCTGAAACCTGACTGAAACTCTTCAAATAAGCCATTCCTCTGCAAATGATCTCTTAGCTGTTTGACAACTACTCTCTCAAGGTTTTTTGATATGAAAGAAAAGTTGGAGATTGGCCTATAATTAGCTAAGACTGTTGGGTCTAGAGATGGTTAACATGACTGAAGGACAATAAACAAAAAGAAGAATCTTTATTATGTGGGGCTCAAATCAACCAGTAAAACTGCTCATGCCTCTATATTGTATTTATAGATTTTCAAAGGTGTACAAATTCCATAGTTGCTGTGACAGTGAGGTTTCACAAACAGTGTTGCAATTTAGTGTATAAATATTTTAGTAAATACTTTACACTTGCAGTGAAAAACAAATGCAGAGAGAAAAACACCCGATAGGCTATCCTAAACTGCTGTCAGACCTGTTAACTATCATGAAGGATCGGACAACTTTAAAGACATTACACAGAAATGTAAAATATCAGCTAATGACCAACAAGAACAAATGTAAGAAATAAACTTGGGATGTTGAAACACATGAATATCAAACATGCAGATGCCACTTGCACATGTTCAGTTCCGGTACAACTGGGAGGGGTCACAGTATGAGTTATTTATTCTATTTTTTTTAAGCTGGTGCAATTCTAGTGTTAAGATTTACCAGATTTAGAAATGCCTGATTGTTGGTCACATTTTTTCTGGTGCAACTAATAGATCAAACTGGAGCCCTGCCATGTGTTTTTTTTTGTTTTTTGTTTTGGTCCTCCCAGCAATGGGAAACAGTTTGTGTTATTTGCCTTGAAAATCCATTATAGTCAAAAGGGCTAATGCTTTTTCTCACTGTCTGAATATTTTAGTTCTTACGAACCCACCATGAACTTTACTGCTGAGGGCTGTTTTTGTCCTGATGGAATGAAACTTTTCAGCAGACAGTCCAACATATGTGTGAAAACATGTGGTAAGTTTGGTATAATTGCCCGGGTTGTATCATTTCAGTGAATACACATTGTGATGCTTGTGATCTATATGTGTGGATCTATACGTGTGGAGGAAATTCTAAGTGACTTGTAATATAAGAAATCGCTTTACTGCAAGCAGTGAATGAATGATTATGTTTGGAATTAATTACAATTAAGATTAAATAATTTTGTTTCAACAGGATGTCTTGATCCTGAGGGTAATTCTCGTGAGGTGAGCAAAGTCTTAATTTCATGTTCAGTTAAAATCCTAACCTTTACTTAGCTGCAAGAGACAAATGTGACATATCAAATGAAACCACAGTATTATATATTACTTTCTATATGACTTTCAGTTCAATGAAAGATTTGAGCTCAAATGCCAGAAGTGCACCTGTGAAGAATCCACAAAGACTGTGACTTGCAAGCCTAAGGAGTGCCCAAAACCAAACATAACAGAATGCTCTGATGATGGATTTGTCCTCATCAACCAAACTGATCCATCAGATCCCTGCTGTTCTACCCCTGTTTGCCGTAAGACTTGTAGCATCAAGGCAATCGTGTGTTTAATGTGTTTAGATGACTGTTAGCTCATGTTAATTCTTGACTCTGAATAAATGTTTTATCATCTCCACAGAGTGTAAACCTGGCGGTTGCCCAGACATAGATGTGACCTGTTCAATTGGAAAAAAGCCAGTTGTCAGTATTCCTAAGGGAAAATGCTGTCCAGAACTTAGATGTGGTAAACTAAAGACTGCAGTTTAAATTGATGCATAACCTAATGACAAAATTAGCACTTTCACTTATCTTTAGTCATTTTTTACTTTTTCCTAGAACCTAAAAAGGTTTGTGTTCGGAATGAGACTGAATACCAGGTAAATAAGAAGCAAATGATTGGCCACCTTTTTTACCTTTAAGGATTTCTACTGCACATAATTCTGTACGGCTATTTTCTGTTTATCTGCTAGCCTGGTTCTTCAGTTCCTGGGTCTGTATGTCAGGAGTGTACCTGTGAGGCTGAACAAAATTCTACTGTAATAAGCTGTAAGGATCAGGAATGTAACAAAACGTGTGACATGGTAAGAAACACCCAGTTTAAACAATATCAGTGTAGTGTAGATGTAGCTTTGTTATATTGCACTTGGCAACCAAAATGTGCCCCCTCTCTTTGTCTTTCAGGGATATGAATATGTAAAAACTGATTCAGATGAGTGCTGCGGGAAGTGTGTGCAGACACACTGTGTTGTCAATATTAACGGATCCAAGCAACTCTTGTCTGTAAGTTGGCTGCAAGGCCACATGCTTATGTTTATTTATGTTTAAATAAATATGTGTGTGTACATATATATCTCTCTCAATTATCTTCAGCAAGGAGAAACCTGGTCACCAACTGAGAATAGGTGTGATGAGTATACCTGTGTTAAGAATGGTGAGATTTTAACAACAAGCACTTCACACACAGTCTGCCCAGTATTCAATGAGAGCAGCTGTCAGCCTGTAAGTATCCATTTTCTCATTATTCATCTTGTTTGCATTCATCTGTGTGAACAGAAGTTGAACAACTTTTGTTGCTGTATATTTTCTTGTATTTAGTCGTTGTTGTATATTTTCCTTCTTAGGGGACAATTCAAACTGCAGCAAACGGCTGTTGTAAAATTTGTGAGTATAACATTTGAGTTTGTTTTAGGTTAAGATACTTAAATTAAAATAGGCTAACTGTGCATCTTTTTTGAAAAGGCGCAGAGAAGGAGAAGGCATGCAAGTTCATGTCCATGAAAACCAATATTACACACAACAACTGTACGTCTGCCCAGGAGGTAGATATGCCATATTGCGAAGGATCCTGCAACACTTATACCATGTAAGGATAATCTTTAAAATAATTTCCTCTGAAACGTTTTAAAAAATACTATTATATAGTTTCAGTATTGATTAAACCCATCCTCTTCTGTATTCAGGTACTCTAAAGAAGCAGCAGTCATGCAGCATTCTTGTTCCTGCTGTAAGGAGACATGCTTCAGCAATCGCACTGTAGACCTGGTCTGCCCAAATGGAGACACGGTCCCCTACACATACATGTATGTGGAGGAGTGTGGTTGTACCAACACAGAATGCACCGCAGCTGCTGGACAACATATTCGCAGGAAGCGAAGCTTCACACTGCTGTGATAAGCCAGTCTGTGTATGAGGAACACGTTTCCTCCCATATTATTAAAGCAATCATTAAATGTCTACAAAATAAATGCCAATATAAGGAGAGCATTTATGAACATTGATTCAATAAAAAGGATGCAACTCAGTTCATGTGTCATTGTTTTCAGTGTCTTGTATATGCCACTTAACCATGTATGACAGAAATTGGAATTGTTTTTGCCAAGTTTAATGATAAAACAGTCCTTTATTTATCTATCTCCCAGTTTTGCATGGTTTCCTTTAAATATGCTACTGCAAAGAGAACAAATTACCCTGTAATATTTTCAACATGGAGAAGTATATTGCTTTGTATTACAAAAAGCAAACCAAAAAAAAAAAATTCAATATTCAAATATTTAAGGTATCAAAAAGTTAAGGTTATTCAAGTAGATTGGGTACATAGCCCCAAGTGCGATAGGAGAAGGATCGTTGAGTGCGAGAGGAACTGACCTGAAAAATAGGATCATGGCCAAGCTTGAAACCTCGATCCCCCGTAGCCGGTTACCAAGATTACGTGAAGTACCCTCAGAAGGTCTGCTAGATGATGTTAATGCAGCACTACGGGCAATACCTACAACCACGATTACCGACACTAACAAGCTGATCTACAGTACGGCAACAGTGATCAGTGAGATGCTTGGCTACAAGTTGAACAGCGACAAGGAGCAGTACCCTCCATGGAGAAGGAGGCTAGAGGGCAAGATCAAAGTAGCACGGAGGGAGGTTAGCCAACTAACGGAGTTGCAGAAAGGTGCGACAAATAAGGTGCCTAAGAAATACAGCAAGCTGTCCATACCTGAGGCCTTGGAAACTGCCAAGCAAAGACTCACAGCCTTGGCCAGCCGCTTGAGGAGGTACACCAGAGAGATAGAAGGCAGGAGAATAAACCAACTCTCAGTGGCAAGGGAACAATAAGAGAACAGCACCACCAAGGCTGGAGACGGAGCAATACTGGAAGAGCATATGGGAGAAGGATGCAACCCATAACGGCAATGCTCAGTGGCTAGAGGATCTGAGGGCTGACCACAGCGACCTCCCTGAACAGGGTCCAGTAACCATCACAGTGGCAGATATCCAAGAAAGGGTCTCCAGTATGAAGAGTTGGACAGCACCAGGGCCCGACATGGTTCACGCCTACTGGCTGAAGAAGCTGACTGCACTCCACGAGCGTCTGGCAACACAAATGAACCAGCTGCTAGTTAACGAGAGACACCCGGAATGGCTAACTGAAGGCCGGACGGTCCTGATCCCCAAGGACCCCAAGAAGGGACCGGTCCCCTCCAACTACCGACCAATAACCTGCCTCAGTACTACATGGAAGCTCCTGTCAGGCATCATATCGGCTAAGATGAACATGGGTCAATACATGAGCGGGACACAGAAAGGAATTGGCAAGAATACCAGAGGCGCAAAACACCAGCTACTGGTAGACAGAACAATCAGCCGAGACTGCAAGACCAGACTGACCAACCTGTGCACTGCCTGGATTGATTACAAGAAGGCCTATGACTCAATGCCCCACAGCTGGATACTGGAATGCCTAGAATTGTACAAGATCAATGGGACCCTAAGAACCTTCATCAGGAACTCAATGGGGATGTGGCGTACAACACTAGAGGCCAACTCCAAGCCCATAGCACAAGTCACCATCAAGTGCGGGATCTACCAAGGAGATGCTCTGTCCCCACTGCTGTTCTGCATAGGCCTGAACCCCCTCAGTGAGATCATTAACAAGACTGGCTACGGATACCGACTACGGAACGGAGCAGTTGTCAGCCACCTCCTGTACATGGATGACATCAAGCTGTATGCCAAGAGTGAACGAGACATCGATTCACTGATCCACACTACCAGGCTATACAGCAATGACATTGGAATGTCGTTCGGACTGGAGAAGTGTAGTCGGATGGTAACAAAGAGAGGGAAGGTAGTCAGAACTGAGGGGATTGAACTACCAGAAGGCAACATTGCAGACATAGAGGACAGTTACAAGTACTTGGGGATCCCGCAGGCGAATGGGAACCATGAAGAGGCCGCTAGAAAAGCTGCAACCACCAAGTACCTGCAGAGGGTCAGGCAAGTCCTGAGGAGTCAGCTGAATGGTAAGAACAAGATCCGGGCCATCAACACGTACGCCCTGCCCGTGATCAGGTACCCTGCTGGGGTAATAGGCTGGCCAAAGGAGGAGATAGAAGCCACTGACATAAAGACAAGAAAGCTCCTTACCATGCATGGAGGGTTTCACCCCAAATCCAGCACCCTGAGGCTGTACGCTAAGCGGAAGGAAGGGGGCCGGGGACTGGTGAGTGTCAGCACCACAGTCCAGGATGAGACAACGAACATCCAAGAATACATTGGGAAGATGGCCCCAACTGACCGAGTGCTCAGTGAATACCTCAGGCAGCAGAAACCCAAGAAAGAGGAGGGAGACGAGGAACCAGCATGGAAGGACAGGCCCCTGCACGGTATGTACCACCAGCAGATAGAGGAGGTGGCTGATATCCAGAAATCCTACCAGTGGCTGGACAAAGCTGGACTGAAAGACAGCACAGAGGCACTAATCATGGCAGCACAAGAACAAGCTCTGAGCACAAGATCCATAGAGGCTGGGGTCTATCACACCAGGCAAGACCCCAGGTGCAGGCTGTGTAAAGATGCCCCAGAGACAATCCAGCACATAACAGCAGGGTGCAAGATGCTAGCAGGCAAGGCATACATGGAACGCCATAACCAAGTGGCCGGCATAGTGTACAGGAACATCTGTGCCAAGTATAACCTGGAAGTCCCGAGGTCAAAATGGGAGATGCCCCCAAGGGTGGTGGAGAATGACCGAGCTAAGATCCTGTGGGACTTCCAGATACAGACGGACAAAATGGTGGTGGCTAACCAACCGGACATAGTGGTGGTAGACAAACAGAAGAAGACGGCCGTAGTGATCGATGTAGCGGTTCCGAATGACAGCAATATCAGGAAGAAGGAACACGAGAAGCTGGAGAAATACCAAGGGCTCAGAGAAGAGCTCGAGAGGATGTGGAGGGTGAAGGTAACGGTGGTCCCCGTGGTAATCGGAGCACTAGGTGCGGTGACTCCCAAGCTAGGCGAGTGGCTCCAGCAGATCCCGGGAACAACATCGGAGATCTCTGTCCAGAAGAGCGCAGTCCTGGGAACAGCTAAGATACTGCGCAGGACCCTCAAGCTCCCAGGCCTCTGGTAGAGGACCCGAGCTTGAAGGATAAACCGCCCGCAGGGGCGTGCTGGGTGTTTTTTTTTTTTATATATATATATATATATATACACACACACACACACACACACACACACACAATACACATGCAAACGACTGTGTAACAAAATTAAGAGAATACTTGAATAACCTTAACTTTTTGATACCTTAAATATCACTATAATTTACCCGCAATATTCAATATGACCCAAAATAAATGACCAAACCCATAAACACATTTGGAATGTTTCTATAGGAGCCAGGGCTGAGAGCCATTTTCCAATAACTGTTTCTAAAACCTACAATCATTTTTCAGCCACAGTTATTGCCCCCTTACTGGCCATTAAATAGAATGTGGACTTAAGGGCACTTCCACTTTTCAGTCCCCCATGTTTTCATCATTGAGGTTCCTTCGTTTGCCTGTTAAGACAGAAGTGCTAGTATCATTGTTTAGATATCTTTACTAGAAACATTGCATCTATCGAGAAGATTCTATTTTATATACACACACTGCTAGGTAATTGTATTTTCTGTATTAATTAGGTTTTATCTTTATATTTATAACTATTAAAAGCAATTCCTTTTTGCTATACCAAAGGTTCTATCTCAACATTTTTATTACACTCAAAACAACGTGTAAAAAAAACTAACTGACTAATTTAAAACTATAACTATTTCTGAAGTTTCTATGTGAGGTTTATTTTTCTGCTTCACAGAAACACTGTAAATGCCTAACTGACATGAGCATGAGCATACACAAAGAGCACAACTTACATGCTAGTGCATAGTGGTTATGTTAACTCCATCTTGTTTCAAAGGTATAATACAGATTATTTGAAGTTCACTATCTTAGTTTAATGTGTCAGCAAGCTAAAATTTAATTACTTGCACAAAGTTGAGTCCTAATGAGACTGTTTTAAAACAGTACCATTAAATTGTTATAGTTACATCTGGGGAAGTTAAAATGTACCTAAAGTTAGTAGAATCTATCTTCTTGGGGCTGTGAGACATTAAACCAAATGTTACACTTGTTGAGCAAACTACACAGAAAATAGTGCTGTTATCATGATAACTGATGATATTTGGCAATGTAAAAATATTGGCAAAGCCTCAGAATTACATCAGTCTCATCATCTCACTTTTTGAGCATTTGCTGTATGTTAATCCAAAGCTACTTATGCTGATTACATATACATCCCATCATGTAGTTAAATCTTAACTTAAATGTGAATAAAGTTACCTGGTAAGACAAAGCAGACTGTCTTAGTGTGTAAACCCTTTCATATCTACACATCTTTGACAAATGTTTACTCAAAGTATGATTCAGTGATTCATAGATGTATTTTACATCAGCAAATTTACTTATGTCAATGAAAGATACAGAGGCCAACCCACAGTTTAAATTCTCTGGGCTGGTCTTTCTGACAATGACGTGAGAAAAGCATGCAATCCTTGTTTGACAATGTGTCGTTCTCATGAAAATCTGTCCTGAAAGTGTTCCATAATAAAAACAAACAAACTGTATGACAATTCAGTTTAAAATATTTTTCTTTATAATGTTGATGTTTGTCCAAGATTACCATTAAAACTGAGGTATGGAGCATGAGAGAGGGAGTGACAAAATATATCATGACTCAAACAGATGAAGATGAAATGTTGTTATAAGACACTTCATGGGTGTGATTTTAATGTAGACAAAAAGGTGAACACCCAGGATGCATCTTCTGCTCCTCCTAAACTGCAAACATCAAATGAACTATATTACACGGCCCTTTCGGTGAGGTATCAGTTGGTGCACCTTTCCCTCTCTCTGGACAGGGATTGCTCAAAGCCATGAGGTCAGCCAGCATGCAGCTAGAATGGGTGATACCATGGCTCAGCCTTTGCCTTGGCCTATCAGCAGCCACCATTGGTATGTAGTCTATTGTAACACAAAGAGAGTGGTATCCATGACTGTGTGAAGATGAAACTTTAATTATTTCAGCTTTTTTTTCCTTCTGTTTTGTGTTACATTAAGATGAACAGAACTCAAGTACAAGTCATATTTGTCTTCTGACATAATGACGATATGTAGGTGTTATAACTTTTTTCTTCTTTTTCTTCTTTTTAAGTCACGGTTCAGGACACTGGAAAAATTCCAGTAATTACAGGTAATTTTTTTTTCAGAGACAAAATAACGCAATGAATAAATAAATGATTAACCATTACACTAGTGTAATGACTTATTTTCTTTCAAAATAGTAGTGAGCCCATCTCACAACAACCAGTTCTGCAGCACATGGGGAAACTACCACTTTAAGACATTTGATGGGAATTTGTTCAGGCTTCCATCCACTTGCAGCTACATCTTTGCATCCCAGTGTAAGGCAGACTACAACAGTTTCAACATTGAGCTCCAACGACAGGAGTCCGATATGGTTACCACCATAAAGAAAGTCACAATGAAACTGGATGGTGAAGTTGTGGAATTAGGCAATGGATTCATCAAAATCAACAATGAACCGTGAGTCTGTCTTACAAATGTGATTTTTCATTGACAGCTGATGCACTGGTTTAATAGACGATTAATATTTAATCTAACTATGATGATTATTTTTTTATTCCTTATAGTGCTAAAATACCCTTCAGTCGGGGTGGCATTTCAGTAGAAAGCATTGCATCCTATGTTAAAGTTCAGGCAAAGCTGGGATTGGTCTTAATGTGGAATCAAGAAGACTCCCTCTGGGTATGCTTTTTACCTACTGTGTTCGACGCCACTAATGTTTCTGAAGTAATCTATAATAAATAAATTATGCTGATTATAATTACTAAAGAAAGCTAAGTGGATTTTGTGCTTGATACAAATAAATCTCATATACTGCAGATTATAGTAAATAAACTGTATATTATAGTGAACAAATAACTACCAAAGTGTGCTATATGATTTAAACACACTGTGTGTGTCGTGTATTGCTACAGAAATGTTGAGTTTTTTAATTAATATTACCTTTAGCACAGGTAAAAAGCAGCTTTACCAGAGTATTCCTCACTGCACTGTATTATTCAAATAGTAATTATAGATTTCATCTTTATTTCTGCATTTAATTCATATCTAATTTTTGAAATGGTTTTAAGGTTGAACTGGATGCAAAATTCAGAAATCAAACTTGTGGTCTGTGTGGTGACTTCAATGAACTGAATAATGAGTTCACAAATTCAGGTAAGAACTAAATCCTAAAGCTTAAAGAAGACTACAATCCAATTCAGTGATCACACTTGCTAAAACATAATTTCCTATTAGATACAGGGGCTTCTTACTGTATTGAAGAATATGGGGACAAGTGGAAAATCAGTGGTCTGTCTGACAATTGTGAGACCACGTCCTTTAAAGCTAAAGAGTCATGTGAAGTTCCGGTATGTCAAATTATTTTTGCTTGGAAGTATCTTACATATATTTAAATGCATGATATTAAATGCATAATAATCTTTGACCAACAGGAAGATCTCTGCCAGAAACTGAAGACTGAAAGTGCATTTGACAGTTGTCAAGGCCTGATTGAAACCGAGTCCTTCATTGACGCCTGTAAGGAAGATCTGTGCTCCTGTGTCAGCAATGATACGTCTTGTGTGTGTGCGACCATGTCAGAGTACTCCCGTCAGTGTGCTCATGCAGGCGGGACACCAGGGCAGTGGAAGAACCCAGATTTCTGTGGTAAGAACATAAACAAGGGGATTTGTTGTTTTCACTGTACTAACATCCAGTAGCGGTTTCAGATACGGGCGATACGGGCGGTTGCCCGGGGCGGCATCGTGGCGGGGGGCGGCATCACGGGCACCGGCAAAAAAAAAAAAAAAAAAAATGCTCGTACTCATGCTGCCCTGACGTCAGCCAGCGCTTATTGGGAATGGCATAGGCACCGATTGGTTTTCTATTGCCCATTTGCTGGGAGAAAGGGCGCCCTTCCTGCTGCTTGCTGTGCAGAGAGGGGAGGGCGGGTGATTCTGTGACCGGCTGGAGCAGCATCTAATAACCAACTCGCAAAATAAAACAAAATAAAAACAAACCAACAAACACGAAAACACCAGACATTATGATACAGACTTATAATTTGCACCGATGTTTTTTCGAAATTCTATACACAAAAAGTGAGCGCGAGAGCCCTCGGTGCGCCTCCTTGCTGCTGAAGTCAAAGTAAACTTTATTGCCATCTCCACTACATACAGTCCAGTATATAGAGAGACGAGACGACGAGGCTCCAGTTACAGCAGTGCAAGTAAACAAACAATAAATATAAGAAGAGTAAGAAAATAAATCTACACTTTAGGACTAGAGGTAAAGGGATCAATAACAATTTAAAAATTTCTGAAATCTCATAAATGCACCCTAGACAAAGTGAATCTGTGAACTAAGGTGTAGGTGTGTTAGATCATGTTGTGGTGATCCTTGGGTTGAGGGATGGGTGTTCATACTGGAGTACAAAATTAAAACCAATGGAAATGGACAAGAAGTGTTCGCCCAAGGCGCCAAACAGGCTAGGACTGCCACTGCTAACATCACAATTACTTGTTTATTAATTTTAATTCTAACTTTTGTGTGCTTAAAAGGAAAATCATGCCCCTTCAACCTGGAGTATAAGGAATGTGGTAATCCCTGCATGGACACTTGCAAAAACCAGGGCACAAACAAAGTGTGTAGTGAACACTGTGTTGATGGATGTTTCTGTCCATTTGGTAAGTTTTGTAGCTTCTAGAGGATAATATTCTTTCTTTTTTTAAAAAAATTGGGGCTAGTATGTATTCACTATTATAATTCTTAGGTTATCACTTTTATTCTTTAAATGTATTATTTTTCCTTTTGACACTCTATAGTGTATTTGTGAAGCTAAATTGGATAATATTTGATCAAATGTTGCCATCCTGGGTTGCAACGTTTACCACAGTGAAATCTAAGAAAATTTCTTCTTAGGTCTTTTTAGCCCATTGGGAAAGTGAGGAAAGTGAGGACATCTATGTTAAAAAATAGGAACATTTGGGGCCTCAAAATGTGCCGATGACATACCCATCAGACCTAATGGTGATTTTGTGTATTATCATAAAACTATCTGTTTCCAAAGGGACTGTGTTGGATGATGTCACACATACTGGGTGCATCACTGTTGACAACTGCAGCTGCCCGCATAATGAAGAAATATACCAACCGGGGCAATCCTACTCCGGGCCATGCAAGAGCTGGTAACTGTATCATTTATAACTTCATATCTATATTCACACTGGTTTATGAAGATGAACTGACGGACCTCTGTTTAACAGCACCTGCAAAAATGGTGAGTGGATCTGTAATCTTAAAGACTGCCCTGGTGTTTGTTCCATCCTGGGTGGCTCTCACATCACCACCTATGACGATAAAACGTATATGTTTCACGGAGAGTGTTCTTATGTTCTGACAAAGGTGAGGTGAAACAGAAAATAACTTTCTTTTGTTTTTTATATTATTTTTATTGTTATTATTCACAAACATGTATTATACATGTAAACTACATGTGTAAGTGCATTTTTGACTTTTCAATTTTAGGAAATCAAAGGGACTTTCAGCCTTCAAGGCGACTTGGCTAAATGTGAAAAATCTGATAAATCAACTTGTCTGGCTTCAATCACTCTACTACTGTCAGATCATGTGGTAAAATATGTGTATATTTTTATCCAGTTTATTTTGTTTTCCAATGGTTCAGATGGCTTTTCTGATATAGTAATATACTTTGTCCTATAGATTGTTAAAATTGATGCCAGTGGGCGAGTCTTTTACCACACACTGCTCACTCAGCTTCCTCTCTTTTTGGGTGAGCACTTGTTTATCTTTTAGTGAATGAAATCTCAACATTTAAATGAGTCTCATCATTTAATTTGAAAATATATACGTATAAAATATATTTCCCTTTACAGATGATATCACAATTTTCCACCCATCTACATTCTTTCTTGTAATGCAAACCACCTACGGGCTTGATGTTGAGATTCAGCTCACACCTGTTATGCAGGTCTACATCAAAGCCAGTGTATCTAATAAAGGAAAACTCGTCGGTGGGTTTGGATTTTGATTGGTTTTGGGATTAAGTTTAAAGTGTGAAGATTGTTATGTTACACCATGATCATCTTTATCCAGGTCTGTGTGGAGATTTTGATAACGATGGATCACAGGACTTCAAAACAACCTCCGGTATAATTGAAAATACAGCTTGGACATTTGCCAACACATGGAAAACCAAGTCAAACTGCCCTGACGTGACAAATATACTCGGGGACCCCTGTAGTTTGAGTACAGAAAAGGGTAGGTCACAGTCATCATGCTCTATGTTTTGTTGATGGCTTATCACTTTTTAAGTAAACCTGTTTCTTTCTGTAGAGGAATATGCCAAACACTGGTGCTCCCAGCTGTCAGACCCAAAAGGTGTTTTTTCACCGTGCCATCCTGTGGTACACCCAGTAGAGTATCAACTTGTAAGCAGGGATTTCTTCTTTTTTGTAATCAAGTGTATGTTTTTATTTTAATTATTTATTAGCTTTAACTGATGATTAAGCTTTTTGCTGTTTCTCTTCGCAGAATTGTATTTATGACACCTGTGCCTGTGAAAAAAGTGAGGATTGCTTGTGTGCTGCTTTGTCCGCCTATGTTCATGCATGTGCTATTGAAGGTGTATTATTGACTGGATGGAGGAACAACACATGCCGTAAGTTTAAATGAAATTATCTACTACAATAAATCATATCTGTCTCTGTTTAAACTGTAAAGGGTCCTTTTTTCTTCCAACAGAGAAATACACAAATGACTGCCCACCTACTTTTGTGTATGACTACAAAATGACAAGCTGTGGTCGCACCTGTCGCTCTCTTAGTCAGTCAGATTTAACATGTGGGGTTGATTTTACTGAGCTTGATGGCTGTGGCTGTGCTGAAGGAACTTATCTAAATGAGAAGAACGAGTGTGTGTTACCCTCACAATGTTCCTGTTACGCTGGAGACACAGTGGTGCATCCCGGGCAGGTTACTACACTCAGTAATGGACAGACTTGGTATGTTTTTCCATATATTCTGTATTTTTATTAATTCATTAATTTAGTTATTTATTTATTTTGTGTTTTGATGATGTTTGATGGTTAACATAAAGTAGATAAGAACAAGGGAAGAGAAAACACCAATAATTTAGTATGCTGTGAAGTACTGCACTTGTGCTTGCCAAGATGTTTTTTTGGTGCCTTTATACTTGTAGAAGAGTATGCGATTGATTGGTTGTACTTTGCCCTACAAAAGTCTGCCTAAAGTGGAGTGAAATTGTGGCCAATATATGAGACAAAAACTGTAAACTTGTTACATTTCTATTTTTTGTCTGGAACTTTTTTCCCATGTCCATTTTTCATGGGGCAAGATATTTGATACTCTGAAACCAGGTACTAGTAACCAATGTTCCTTCTAATTTTTTATGTGTCTGAGCAAACACACAAACTCTCTGAGCGGTCCCTTGGACCACCATAAACAACATTAGACGTGTGCACATCACTGAATCCATCCAAGTTACATGGTTTATTAAAATAATCAAATTACAGCATTTACATTTATGTTGGACTACTTTTAATTAACTGCTTTAATCCACTTACAATGAAAATTTAAAAAATAAATCTTGTTCAAGACCTGTGTAGTATGTTAACACTATTGGAAGTAAAAATAACTTGAACTCCAATTTTGAAAACACAATTTTTTATTATTATTTTTTAAATAAAGCTCTGACTGTATTATGAGTATGAGTCTGTGGTCTGGGAGAGAGTCTTGTAACTCTCTGTCTGTAAAATACAGTATATGATGACCAATGTTGGGCAATTAATTATATAGTTCTTCAAAAAAATGAGTTTTGCAAACAACTAAATTTTTTGCAGCTATTTACCTAAAAATGCAGCCAAGGCGTTTAAAAAAAAAAAAAAAACATTTCAAACTATTTACAGAACAATCAACTGTTCTGCATCAAATTTGATGCCACACAAAGTATTTGTGCCACTCCAAAAAATAATTTTTGTCCACTATGAGATAAAGGTGAACATCACAAGCCTGCAGACCTGGCAACAGGAGATGTATCACTCCTGTAACACCTGCAACATTCAGCAGTCGCCTCATTGTTCTGACACACACAACAAAACTAGTGACTACACTACACACTAACTACACAACACATTAACTTCAGACTCCAAACACGAAACATCGTAAATCTCTCACATCTCCAAACCCCGCCGTCACTCCTAAAACTTCCCCCCTTCCTAAACATCTAAATGTCATGCTGCCAACATTTTTAGATTGGTCAACATGGTACATTTGTCCACCAATAGGAAAGGATGGGGCGGGGTTAGTTTTGTTTTTGCTCACATCATTGGCTGGAGCAGCCACTTACTGACTCACACTACAAAACAGAATAAATTGTTTTAATTCCAATTCAGGTTAGATTTTTTTGGTGCGCAACACAGATTTTCTGTGTGCGGAGACCGTGCCAGCAGTGTGCGATTACACACACTCTTAGAAGGAACATTGCTAGTAACCATTGAATCCAGTTGGATGTAACATCGTTTCAAGTTGACATTGGGCCATAGCAATGCAAATGTGTGGGTTTTGATAGGGTGAAGCAAAGTCAATTAAATACAATAAATAAAATTACGTTTTTTGCTTTACAGTAGTTAGCCTTGGGGGTCCTAAAAACACCATTGTGCACCATTTCAAATATTCTTGTCAAATAGTCCAGCTTGATAATTATTGATATTATTGTGAGATGTAAAATAAAACTGTATTATTGGCAAATTATACATTAAGTAACAAACTGAAGCCACTGTGAAGTGGACATGGACACACTCAGAAAATGGAGACATGCCACACAGTCCAATGTGAATCAAAACAAGCATGCTAGACACACTTGTCAACAAAAGATGGCAGTAATTTAAAGGACGAGTGCAAATAAATAAGAAAAGTTAAAAAAGAACATTGTTTGAGATGAAATGAAAGAGAAATTGCTTTCACTTTGGTAGTTTTACTTGATAGCTATTTTTAGGCAGGGGCAGGGCATGCGTGTTTGGCTTCTTTGTTTTTTAACCCTGTTACAAAACAAATAACTCATTTCATTCAGCAAGTGGACTCACTTAACTCTCAGGGCCTATGCAAATGTGCAAAGAAGTTAAGATTCTGGCAAATTCAAGTTTCATTATCAAAGAACTTTATTGCTTCACTGATGTGGTTCAGGTTGTGACATGCCCAAGTATCACCAAGTGAAGTTGTCCCAGGAATGTTTAACCTGAATACACACAGCTGCAATTGATACCTTGTTATTTCATTGAACTGATACAATGCATCTCTTTTCTTTGTCTTGCCTATCTTCATTTATGTTTCAGCTCTTGCTATGGTGGAGAATTAACCTGTTCAGGAAAACAAGTGATTCAAAGTAGGTACAAAGTACTTAATTACTGTTCATTAAATGGTTATTTCTACTGAAAAGCAAAGTATAAGTAAATACAACCATACAGTTGTGTCCCTTTAAAGACACTGTCATTGTTCTCAGCATGCACAAGCCCAATGGTTTTCCTCAACTGCTCAAATGCAAAGCCGGGAGAAAAGGGATCTGAGTGCCAAAAAAGCTGCCAGACACTGAACAAACAATGTGTAAGACTGAGAAGCTGATTCATAACTGCCACACATGGACATTACAACAGCATAATCAGTTATTAAGCATATTGATGAAATATGTCTCTGTTATCCTGAACAGATCAGCACAGATTGTATCTCAGGATGTGTATGTCCTGATGGCCTGCTATCAGATAATAATGGAGGCTGTGTAAAGCAGGAGGACTGCCCCTGCCCATATAATGGACAATACTATACACATGGACAATCTGTTAAAGTAGACTGCAATACATGGTGAGGGCTTTTTTTGTTCTTCTTGGGGTTTTTTCTAACAATTTCCTGTTATTTACTCATCCATCAACTCTGTTTAAATAAAGAGTATATTTTAAAAACACACTAAATAATACTCAAACTCTGGTGTCCCCAAGCATGTTTTTCACATCACTGAAACTTTTTTTGGGGGGGGGGGGGGGCTTTGGGAATAGTTATTTAACAAGATTTAACTTCCCTTTTCAAATCTAAGCACATGCAAAAGCAGCATATGGGAATGTACAGGTCAAGACTGTGGTGGAACCTGTACCATTTATGGAGCAGGGAATTACATCACTTTTGATGAATCAAGATTTGCCTTTAGTGGAGGCTGTAGCTACATCTTCACCCAGGTACAGTCTGCACTTACGTTTAATCTTTATGACCTGTTAAAATCAGTCCTGTGATACTGACATGAGAATCCTGCAGGATTCCTGTGGAGGTGAGAACGGCACCTTTCAGGTACTGACTGAGAGCATCCCCTGCGAAAATGCTGAAAGCGTCTGCTCCTTTGACATCACGCTCTATTTAGGGGTATGTAAATATGAACAGAAATTGCATTTACAAGTTGTTTTTTTTAAAAAGATAGATACCTTAATAATTAATAATTATGCATTACAGGCACCTTCCTTATCTGTTTTTAAATCACGTCTTAAAACATATTTATTTACCTTGGCTTTTAGCATAGCAGGACTTGTTGATGTCTCTTAATATGTTTCTTATTAATTATATTATTTTTAATTTTAAGATATTTTATATGTAATTTAAACTTTTTCCTCTCTGTTTTATATTTGTAGCACTTTGGTCAACATTGTTGGATGTAAAGTGCGTCATAAATAAAGATGCTATGCTATGCTATGCTATTACCTCATTATTATTATCACTATATGAGAAAATGGGTTTTTTGAAAAAGAAACAGGGTACACAGTGTTGTCGTTAATATAGTGAGTTGGACTGTGTGTTTCAACATGAGCCCTGTTCTATTTTTGATAATTAAGCATGGCAAAAAATTAAATATTAACCTTTTGCTGGGTACTGTAATCTGGTCTACAATTGTTGCAAATCCATACGTATTAATGTTCCTAAATGGTCACATCGTTTTTCACAATTCCCAATTAGCATGTTTTGTTTTTAACAGAACAGTGAAATTCGTCTCTCAGATGAACATATCAAAGTTTTAAAAAAAAACAGTGGGGAAGAAATACCCTATCAAGTCCACACTTTGGGTTTATATCTCGTCATTGAAGCGAAGAATGGCCTTATTGTCATTTGGGATAAAAAGACAACCCTCATGATAAAACTCAGATCTACATTCAAGGTCTGTGAGCACACACACACATACACACATACACATATATAGATAGATAGAGAGATAGAGAGATATAAACAAACTTGTTCTTTTCTTAGGGCAAAGTCTGCGGTCTGTGTGGAAATTTTGATGGAAATATCAAGAATGATTTCACTACCAGAAATAAAGAAGTTGTGGTTGATCCCCTTATATTCGGAAACAGCTGGCAAGTGTCACCTAGCTGCTCAAGTGCACAAACTCCAAAGGATGCATGTACACTGTACTCACACAGACAGGCATGGGCAGTGAAGCACTGCAGCATTATCAAGAGTGCAGTATTTGAGGCCTGCTATTCAAAGGTAAGTGTTTATGAATGTAAGTAAACGTTTAGGCTATAATGGACCAAAGTCACTCTTTACTTACATTTACAATTACTTATTCCAAAAAGGTGGATCCCCAACAATATTTTGATGCCTGTGTGAGAGACACGTGTGCCTGTAATTCAGGAGGAGATTGTGAGTGTTTCTGTTCAGCTGTAGCAGCTTATGCAGCAGCCTGTAATGAGGCAGGAGTGTGCGTGAAATGGAGAACTCCCACCATCTGCCGTGAGTGTTTTTTTTATTTTTCTGTGACAAGATACATATAAAATGCAAAGTATAATAATAACTGTCAGCATGAGCTAAGTTTACAAATAAGGTTTAATGTAAAATCGAGTTCATTGTTATTTATGATTTATTATTTTTGTTTTATTAGCTGTATTCTGTGATTATTACAACCCTGATGGACAGTGTGAATGGCACTATAAGCCTTGTGGAAGATCATGCATGAAGACATGCAGAAATCCCTCTGGAATATGCTACAATCAACTTCCCGCATTAGAAGGTATGCATTGTAAGAAAAGGAAAGTACATGCATTTGTAGGTTCATAATTATACAGCCAGGCATCACTGACCATGTCTCCTCCTTTTAAGTAAAGTAGATAATGTAGTGTAAATGTGCCCCCATGTTCAACGACTGTTTGAAACCAGCTGTATTGGTGTCCTATATCTACCTTTTAGCTAATTTACTGACAAAATACTTCAGAAACTGGTGACGGGGGCTGCTGCTCTCACTGACATCATGATATTATTATTAACCTATTATTGTACAGTCTTTACTTTACAATACTTTTCAAATTAAAGCACCTCGAGGCAACTGTTGAAATGAAATAGAATTTAACTGAATTGAAAGAAAGAACGATTGGATTTTAACCACACATTTATTTCTAAATAAATAAATACGAGGACATCACAAGTTTTTTTTTTAACAAAATAAAAAAGCAGTCAAAAAACACATGGTTGAAATAATATTGACCATCGACAAAAGAACAGACCACATTATTAAAACACAACTGAGAGAAAAAATCTGTCAAATGATCCACCAATTAATAAAACAGAAATTCAGCTTTAATATTTAACCAGTAAAATGACCATTTGAAAATGGTCCAAGCTTTAAAAAGGCTGTTATAAAACATTGGCATTTAATAAGAAGATGAGATCAAATTACAATTTCATAAAATTATCCATTCCCAACTATCCCATTCCTCTTACAAAACACTAGTTACTGGTTTCCTGAAAACATGTTCTTCCCTTCCCATCAGGTATTTCTGAATTAGCTGCATTCTGAAAGCTGCAGTTCTGCTCTCTAGGTGAACTAGTCCTTGTCCACCTTTTTCTTTGTGCAAAAAAAGCACAGCCTGGGATATCCAATGTCAGTTATCCCAAAAAAACTTGATCATCAAAGACTGAATTTATTTAATAATAATGAAGGGGGCTCTAAACAAGTTAATCTATGCCACAATAAAAAACAAACTTAGTTTATAATATATTTATAATAGGAACCCTGCCTTTATATGACATCTGCGGTAACAACCATCTCCACTTCCCTAACTTCCCCTCAATTCTTGTTTAGTGTGTCTTCATGTCCCAGTTACACACCCAGATACTTCAAACATCCTCTTTTCCATTTCAAACCACCTGGAAGTTGTGGGACCCCAACAATATGACATCACAATGAGCTTGAGACCTCCAAAATATCTTTGACTAGTGACACATTATCAACAATAGACCTGCCTGGCACGCCGTAGGTTTGTGTTCAGTGGACAACATGATTCATCACCTTCTTTGGTCTGTTTGCCAGCACTTTTGACAGTGCACATTATAATCAGTGCACAATAAAGAGACAGGCCACCAGTCCTTAATATAGTGGAGATCACCTTTCTTTGGTAAGAATTAGAGGTGGGAATCACCATACAACTCACGATACGATATTATCACAATACTTAACGCACGATACGATATTATTGCGATTTTTTTTTTAAATATTTTGCGATATTTAAATTCTGCACATAAAGGTAAACTTTGATATTAGATCAAATGAATATTGATAAAGTCTCACACTCAGTCTTTCTCTCATTTCAGTCAGTTTTATTGTTGACAAACTGAACGGTTTGTATTAGTCTAGTCCAACTTAACTGAATGCAACCATCTGGTACAATTATAGATATTCTGAACTATGCAATTTATGAAAACTATGCAGCCCCTTCAGCAACTGAAGAATTTGAAAGTAAATTTAAAAATATATAATTTTACATTAAATAAAAAAGTCAACATGAAGTCAACATGCTCTGGAGTCAGAGCATGTTGACTTCAGAGAAAAAATTGTTTGTAACAAAATATCGATTTCTGCTGTCCCTGTATCGATACATTATTAGCAAACAAAATATCACGATACTACACAGTATCGATTTTTTCCCCCACCCCTAGTAAGAATGTTAGAACAGCTCTCATGTAGCTCTGAGGCAAAAAAAAAACTTCAGCAAAGCCCTTCTCAACAACCTCCATTATATCATCACAAAGGTCAGACCAAAAAGCTTTATTAAATTCAAATGGGAGTCCATCTATGCTGGAGGCCTTCCTTACTGGCATACTTTGTAAAGCAGTATGAACTTCTTTTAATGTTAGAGGCTCCCCCAGCTCCTTGATGAACTCCTCAGAAACTCTGGAGAGACTAGTGCAGAAGTTATTAAAAGTCTTTTAAAAGCTATAAAGATCTATAAAGATTTATTGCTGAGATTTATTGCTGATAAACAGAGGAATGTTGCAATATGGACTTAGCTGGCATGGTTAAAGGAGAAACTGACAAAAAAAATATAATTCACCAAATTACACTTTTAAATTACATTTTGCCTTCTCCATACTGTCAACAAAGATCACCACTACGCTATTTGTCTGAGCAGCAGATTTAATGCTGCTTTGACCCGAAATTTCACCCAACACCAGACTACACTCCTCGATCTTAAAACCATGTTGTCTCATAAGTTTAGTGAAGTCCATTTTGGCAACTTGTACGCCAACTAGCCAAAACGCTGGTATTACGCACTCAAAAAAAATCAGCAACACTCACTTAAACTCTAAGCAAACAATCAATTCTAAATATAATACCCAGTAAAACACACACACACACACACACACACACACACACACACACACACAACAGGTAGAAAAGTAAAGTTAGAAGCAAGTCCTCAATCTCTCAGTGAGACTCACCACATGCTCCACTACCACACTCCCAGCATGCACTTCAGAGAGTAAGGAAGAAAGAATAAGGATTTTATTTTTTAAATTTGTGTTCAGAGCAGTCACAGCATGGGAATCCACTGTGAAAAGCATAATACTTTGTACTGTGGCGTTACCTATTGTTTTACTTCCACTTCTCAGAGTTGTTCAAAATGGTTAGGCTAGATTTCATGCATGCACCTATTTTGTGTGAGGTTTGAAAATTTACAGTGATATCTCAATTCTTAAGGCTGCTATCCAACTTGCCCACCTGAAAGGCCTTATTTGGAAGAAGTAACCATGAAATGTGTTGATACATGTGGATGTTATGATGATGAAGGGAAATATTACGACAAAGGGTTCAAATTCTATATGACGCATGATGGAAATGGAACCTGTTTCTCTGCTATTTGTGATGGAAATATTACAAGAATAATAGAGCCTTGTACAACTACAACTATATCTCCAACACCCTTTACTTTCACTTCTACAGGTAAGATTTAATTCTTTTAATATTTTTTATTTAACTCTAGCAAAAACAAAAGTATAACTAAATGTTGTATTTTTTCTACACTCCCAGTAACAACAACAGAGAGGCCCACTACAGAAACATTTCAAACGACTTCTACTGTTATAACAGAGGCTGTCACAACAATTTTAACTCCCACAACACGAATAACTTCTCCATGGTCTAAAACAACACCATTACGAACATCGACAACGTCTCTACCAACTACAACCATAGTCACAGAAACAACAACAACCACATTTTCACCTCCCACAACAACCACCACAGGAACACCTCCCACAACAACCACAGAAACACCTCCCACGACAACCACAGAAACAACCACTACAACACCTTGCAATGACTACGAGTGTACATGGTCATCCTGGATCAATAAGAATTATCCCAGTAGTACTCCGGATGGTGGAGATTATGAATCCATCGCTAACATTACTGATCTGGACCTGAGTGTGTGCACAAAACCTGTGAAGATACAATGTAGAGCTAAAGATTTCCCAGATATGTCGCTGGAAGACTTAGGTCAAACTTTAATATGTGACCAAAAAGATGGACTTATCTGTCATAACAAAGACCAAGGTTTTCCTCCAAAATGCAATGACTATGAAATACGCGCTTTATGTTGCCGTTATATTTGTGTGTCTACCACAACAACAACTGTATCCACAACAAAAACAACCACAGGAACACCTCCCACAACAACCACCACATTTTCACCTCCCACAACAACAACCACTGGAACACCTCCCACAACAACCACCACAGGAACAACTCCCACAACAACGACAACAGGTTCACCTCCTACTACAACAACTACAGGAACACCTCCCACAACAACAACCACAGGAACACCGCTCACAACAACAACTACATTTTCACCTCCCACAACAACAACCACAGGATCGCCTCCCACAACAACGACCACAGGGACACTTCCCACAACAACCACCACAGGAACACCTCCCACAACAACCACCACAGGAACACCTCCCACAACAACTACCACAGGAACACCTCCCACAACAACAACCACTGGAACACCGCCCACAACAACCACAACAGGAACACCTCCCACAACAACCACAGAAACATCTCCCACGACAACCACAGAAACAACCACTACAACACCTTGCAATGACTACGAGTGTACATGGTCATCCTGGATCAACAAGAATTATCCCAGTAGTACTCCGGATGGTGGAGATTATGAATCCATCGCTAACATTACTGATCTGGACCTGAGTGTGTGCACAAAACCTGTGAAGATACAATGTAGAGCTAAAGATTTCCCAGATATGTCGCTGGAAGACTTAGGTCAAACTTTAATATGTGACCAACAAGATGGACTTATCTGTCATAACAAAGACCAAGGTTTTCCTCCAAAATGTAATGACTATGAAATACGAGCTTTATGTTGCCGTTATAC
Source organism: Maylandia zebra (assembly GCF_041146795.1). NCBI lineage: Eukaryota > Metazoa > Chordata > Actinopteri > Cichliformes > Cichlidae > Maylandia > Maylandia zebra. The sequence goes on along the minus strand of NC_135173.1, from coordinate 15,535,220 downwards.
TTGTGTGTCTACCACAACAACAACTGTATCCACAACAAAAACAACCACAGGAACAACTCCCACAACAACAACCACATTTTCACCTCCCACAACAACAACCACTGGAACACCTCCCACAACAACCACCACAGGAACAACTCCCACAACAACGACAACAGGTTCACCTCCCACTACAACAACTACAGGATCACCTCCCACAACAACAACCACAGGAACACCTCCCACAACAACCACAAAAGGAACACCGCTCACAACAACCACCACAGGAACACCTCCCACAACAACAACCACAGGATCACCTCCCACAACAACGACCACTGGAACACCGCCCACAACAACCACAACAGGAACACCTCCCACTACAACCACCACAGGAACACCTCCCACAACAACCACAACAGGAACACCTCCCACAACAACAACTACATTTTCACCTCCCACAACAACAACCACTGGAACACCACCCACAACAACCACAAGAACACCTCCAACAACAACAACCACAGGAACACCTCCCACAACAACAACTACATTTTCACCTCCCACAACAACAACCACAGGAACACCTCCCACAACAACAACTACATTTTCACCTCCCACAACAACAACTACAATTTCACCTCCCACAACAACCACAACAGGGACACCTCCCACAACAACAGCGACAGGATCGCCTCCCACAACAACCACCACAGGAACACCTCCCACAACAACAACCACAGGAACACCTCCCACAACAACAACCACAGGAACACCGCTCACAACAACAACTACATTTTCACCTCCCACAACAACAACCACAGGATCGCCTCCCACAACAACGACCACAGGGACACTTCCCACAACAACCACCACAGGAACACCTCCCACAACAACCACCACAGGAACACCTCCCACAACAACTACCACAGGAACACCTCCCACAACAACAACCACTGGAACACCGCCCACAACAACCACAACAGGAACACCTCCCACAACAACCACAGAAACATCTCCCACGACAACCACAGAAACAACCACTACAACACCTTGCAATGACTACGAGTGTACATGGTCATCCTGGATCAACAAGAATTATCCCAGTAGTACTCCGGATGGTGGAGATTATGAATCCATCGCTAACATTACTGATCTGGACCTGAGTGTGTGCACAAAACCTGTGAAGATACAATGTAGAGCTAAAGATTTCCCAGATATGTCGCTGGAAGACTTAGGTCAAACTTTAGTATGTGACCAACAAGATGGACTTATCTGTCATAACAAAGACCAAGGTTTTCCTCCAAAATGTAATGACTATGAAATACGAGCTTTATGTTGCCGTTATACTTGTGTGTCTACCACAACAACAACTGTATCCACAAAAAAAACAACCACAGGTTCACCTCCCACAACAACCACCACAGGAACACCTCCCACAACAACGACCACTGGAACACCGCCCACAACAACCACAACAGGAACACCTCCCACTACAACCACCACAGGAACACCTCCCACAACAACCACAACAGGAACACCTCCCACAACAACAACTACATTTTCACCTCCCACAACAACAACCACTGGAACACCACCCACAACAACAACCACAAGAACACCTCCAACAACAACAACCACAGGAACACCTCCCACAACAACAACTACATTTTCACCTCCCACAACAACAACCACAGGAACACCTCCCACAACAACAACTACATTTTCACCTCCCACAACAACAACCACAGGTTCACCTCCCACAACAACAACCACTGGAACACCACCCACAACAACAACCACAGGAACACCTCCAACAACAACAACCACAGGAACACCTCCCACTACAACAACTACATTTTCACCTCCCACAACAACAACCACAGGAACACCTCCCACAACAACAACTACATTTTCACCTCCCACAACAACAACTACAATTTCACCTCCCACAACAACCACAACAGGGACACCTCCCACAACAACAGCGACAGGATCGCCTCCCACAACAACCACCACAGGAACACCTCCCACAACAACAACCACAGGAACACCGCCCACAACAACCACAGAAACAACCACTACAACACCTTGCAATGACTACGAGTGTACATGGTCATCCTGGAGTAATAAGAATTATCCCAGTAGTACTCCAGATGGTGGAGATTATGAATCCATCGCTAACATTACTGATCTGGACCTGAGTGTGTGCACAAAACCTGTGAAGATACAATGTAGAGCTAAAGATTTCCCAGATATGTCGCTGGAAGACTTAGGTCAAACTTTAGTATGTGACCAACAAGATGGACTTATCTGTCATAACAAAGACCAAGGTTTTCCTCCAAAATGTAATGACTATGAAATACGAGCTTTATGTTGCCGTTATACTTGTGTGTCTACCACAACAACAACTGTATCCACAAAAAAAACAACCACAGGAACACCTCCCACAACAACCACAACAGGAACACCTCCCACAACAACAACCACTGGAACACCGCCCGCAACAACAACTACATTTTCACCTCCCACAACAACAACCACAGGAACACCTCCCACAACAACAACCACAGGAACACCGCCCACAACAACCACAGAAACAACCACTACAACACCTTGCAATGACTACGAGTGTACATGGTCATCCTGGAGTAATAAGAATTATCCCAGTAGTACTCCAGATGGTGGAGATTATGAATCCATCGCTAACATTACTGATCTGGACCTGAGTGTGTGCACAAAACCTGTGAAGATACAATGTAGAGCTAAAGATTTCCCAGATATGTCGCTGGAAGACTTAGGTCAAACTTTAGTATGTGACCAACAAGATGGACTTATCTGTCATAACAAAGACCAAGGTTTTCCTCCAAAATGTAATGACTATGAAATACGAGCTTTATGTTGCCGTTATACTTGTGTGTCTACCACAACAACAACTGTATCCACAAAAAAAACAACCACAGGAACACCTCCCACAACAACCACAACAGGAACACCTCCCACAACAACGACCACTGGAACACCGCCCACAACAACCACAACAGGAACACCTCCCACTACAACCACCACAGGAACACCTCCCACAACAACCACAACAGGAACACCTCCCACAACAACAACTACATTTTCACCTCCCACAACAACAACCACTGGAACACCACCCACAACAACAACCACAAGAACACCTCCAACAACAACAACCACAGGAACACCTCCCACAACAACAACTACATTTTCACCTCCCACAACAACAACCACAGGAACACCTCCCACAACAACAACTACATTTTCACCTCCCACAACAACAACTACAATTTCACCTCCCACAACAACAACCACAGGTTCACCTCCCACAACAACAACCACTGGAACACCACCCACAACAACAACCACAGGAACACCTCCAACAACAACAACCACAGGAACACCTCCCACTACAACAACTACATTTTCACCTCCCACAACAACAACCACAGGAACACCTCCCACAACAACAACTACAATTTCACCTCCCACAACAACCACCACAGGAACACCTCCCACAACAACTACCACAGGAACACCTCCCACAACAACAACCACTGGAACACCGCCCACAACAACCACAACAGGAACACCTCCCACAACAACCACAGAAACATCTCCCACGACAACCACAGAAACAACCACTACAACACCTTGCAATGACTACGAGTGTACATGGTCATCCTGGAGTAATAAGAATTATCCCAGTAGTACTCCAGATGGTGGAGATTATGAATCCATCGCTAACATTACTGATCTGGACCTGAGTGTGTGCACAAAACCTGTGAAGATACAATGTAGAGCTAAAGATTTCCCAGATATGTCGCTGGAAGACTTAGGTCAAACTTTAGTATGTGACCAACAAGATGGACTTATCTGTCATAACAAAGACCAAGGTTTTCCTCCAAAATGTAATGACTATGAAATACGAGCTTTATGTTGCCGTTATACTTGTGTGTCTACCACAACAACAACTGTATCCACAAAAAAAACAACCACAGGAACACCTCCCACAACAACCACAACAGGAACACCTCCCACAACAACAACCACTGGAACACCGCCCGCAACAACAACTACATTTTCACCTCCCACAACAACAACCACAGGAACACCTCCCACAACAACAACCACAGGAACACCGCCCACAACAACCACAGAAACAACCACTACAACACCTTGCAATGACTACGAGTGTACATGGTCATCCTGGAGTAATAAGAATTATCCCAGTAGTACTCCAGATGGTGGAGATTATGAATCCATCGCTAACATTACTGATCTGGACCTGAGTGTGTGCACAAAACCTGTGAAGATACAATGTAGAGCTAAAGATTTCCCAGATATGTCGCTGGAAGACTTAGGTCAAACTTTAGTATGTGACCAACAAGATGGACTTATCTGTCATAACAAAGACCAAGGTTTTCCTCCAAAATGTAATGACTATGAAATACGAGCTTTATGTTGCCGTTATACTTGTGTGTCTACCACAACAACAACTGTATCCACAAAAAAAACAACCACAGGAACACCTCCCACAACAACCACAACAGGAACACCTCCCACAACAACGACCACTGGAACACCGCCCACAACAACCACAACAGGAACACCTCCCACTACAACCACCACAGGAACACCTCCCACAACAACCACAACAGGAACACCTCCCACAACAACAACTACATTTTCACCTCCCACAACAACAACCACTGGAACACCACCCACAACAACAACCACAAGAACACCTCCAACAACAACAACCACAGGAACACCTCCCACAACAACAACTACATTTTCACCTCCCACAACAACAACCACAGGAACACCTCCCACAACAACAACTACATTTTCACCTCCCACAACAACAACTACAATTTCACCTCCCACAACAACAACCACAGGTTCACCTCCCACAACAACAACCACTGGAACACCACCCACAACAACAACCACAGGAACACCTCCAACAACAACAACCACAGGAACACCTCCCACTACAACAACTACATTTTCACCTCCCACAACAACAACCACAGGAACACCTCCCACAACAACAACTACAATTTCACCTCCCACAACAACCACCACAGGAACACCTCCCACAACAACTACCACAGGAACACCTCCCACAACAACAACCACTGGAACACCGCCCACAACAACCACAACAGGAACACCTCCCACAACAACCACAGAAACATCTCCCACGACAACCACAGAAACAACCACTACAACACCTTGCAATGACTACGAGTGTACATGGTCATCCTGGAGTAATAAGAATTATCCCAGTAGTACTCCAGATGGTGGAGATTATGAATCCATCGCTAACATTACTGATCTGGACCTGAGTGTGTGCACAAAACCTGTGAAGATACAATGTAGAGCTAAAGATTTCCCAGATATGTCGCTGGAAGACTTAGGTCAAACTTTAGTATGTGACCAACAAGATGGACTTATCTGTCATAACAAAGACCAAGGTTTTCCTCCAAAATGTAATGACTATGAAATACGAGCTTTATGTTGCCGTTATACTTGTGTGTCTACCACAACAACAACTGTATCCACAAAAAAAACAACCACAGGAACACCTCCCACAACAACCACATCAGGAACACCTCCCACAACAACGACCACTGGAACACCGCCCACAACAACCACAACAGGAACACCTCCCACTACAACCACCACAGGAACACCTCCCACAACAACCACAACAGGAACACCTCCCACAACAACAACTACATTTTCACCTCCCACAACAACAACCACTGGAACACCACCCACAACAACAACCACAAGAACACCTCCAACAACAACAACCACAGGAACACCTCCCACAACAACAACTACATTTTCACCTCCCACAACAACAACCACAGGAACACCTCCCACAACAACAACTACATTTTCACCTCCCACAACAACAACTACAATTTCACCTCCCACAACAACAACCACAGGTTCACCTCCCACAACAACAACCACTGGAACACCACCCACAACAACAACCACAGGAACACCTCCAACAACAACAACCACAGGAACACCTCCCACTACAACAACTACATTTTCACCTCCCACAACAACAACCACAGGAACACCTCCCACAACAACAACTACAATTTCACCTCCCACAACAACCACCACAGGAACACCTCCCACAACAACTACCACAGGAACACCTCCCACAACAACAACCACTGGAACACCGCCCACAACAACCACAACAGGAACACCTCCCACAACAACCACAGAAACATCTCCCACGACAACCACAGAAACAACCACTACAACACCTTGCAATGACTACGAGTGTACATGGTCATCCTGGAGTAATAAGAATTATCCCAGTAGTACTCCAGATGGTGGAGATTATGAATCCATCGCTAACATTACTGATCTGGACCTGAGTGTGTGCACAAAACCTGTGAAGATACAATGTAGAGCTAAAGATTTCCCAGATATGTCGCTGGAAGACTTAGGTCAAACTTTAGTATGTGACCAACAAGATGGACTTATCTGTCATAACAAAGACCAAGGTTTTCCTCCAAAATGTAATGACTATGAAATACGAGCTTTATGTTGCCGTTATACTTGTGTGTCTACCACAACAACAACTGTATCCACAAAAAAAACAACCACAGGAACACCTCCCACAACAACCACAACAGGAACACCTCCCACAACAACAACCACTGGAACACCGCCCGCAACAACAACTACATTTTCACCTCCCACAACAACAACCACAGGATCACCTCCCACAACAACGACCACTGGAACACCGCCCACAACAACCACAACAGGAACACCTCCCACTACAACCACCACAGGAACACCTCCCACAACAACCACAACAGGAACACCTCCCACAACAACAACTACATTTTCACCTCCCACAACAACAACCACTGGAACACCACCCACAACAACAACCACAAGAACACCTCCAACAACAACAACCACAGGAACACCTCCCACAACAACAACTACATTTTCACCTCCCACAACAACAACCACAGGAACACCTCCCACAACAACAACTACATTTTCACCTCCCACAACAACAACTACAATTTCACCTCCCACAACAACAACCACAGGTTCACCTCCCACAACAACAACCACTGGAACACCACCCACAACAACAACCACAGGAACACCTCCAACAACAACAACCACAGGACCACCTCCCACAACAACAACCACTGGAACACCTCCCACAACAACCACAACAGGTTCACCTCCCACTTCAACAACCACAGGAACACCTCCCACAACAACCACAACAGGTTCACCTCCCACTACAACAACCACAGGAACACCTCCCACAACAACAACCACAACAGGAACACCGCTCACAACAACAACCACTGGAACACCTCCCGCAACAACCACAACAGGTTCACCTCCCACTACAACAACCACAGGAACACCTCCCACAACAACCACAACAGGTTCACCTCCCACTACAACAACCACAGGAACACCTCCCACAACAACCACAACAGGAACACCGCTCACAACAACCACCACAGGAACACCTCCCACAACAACAACCACTGGAACACCGCCCACAACAACAACTACATTTTCACCTCCCACAACAACAACCACAGGAACAACTCCCACAACAACCACAACAGCTTCACCTCCCACTACAACAACCACAGGAACACCTCCCACAACAACCACAACAGCAACACCTCCCACAACAACAACTACAATTTCACCTCCCACAACAACAACCACAGGAACACCTCCCACAACAACAACTACAATTTCACCTCCCACAACAACAACCACAGGTTCACCTCCCACTACAACAACCACAGGAACACCTCCCACAACAACCACAACAGCAACACCTCCCACAACAACAACTACATTTTCACCTCCCACAACAACAACTACAATTTCACCTCCCACAACAACAACCACAGGTTCACCTCCCACAACAACCACCACAGGAACACCTCCCACAACAACAACCACAGGAACACCGCCCACAACAACCACAACAGGAACACCTCTCACAACAACAACTACATTTTCACCCCCCACAACAACAAGTACAATTTCACCGCCCACAACAACTACCACAGGATCGCCTCCCACAACAACAACCACTGGAACACTGCCCACAACAACAACTACATTTTCACCTCCCACAACAACAACCACAGGATCGCCTCCCACAACAACAACCACAGGGACACCTCCCACAACAACCACCACAGGAACACCTCCCACAACAACAACCACATTTTCACCTCCCACAACAACCACCACAGGAACACCACCCACAACAACAACCACAGGAACACCGCCTACAAAAACCACAACAGCTTCACCCTCCACTACTACAACCACAGGAACACCGCCCACAACAACCCCTAAAATAATTACAAATACAGCGGTAAAAACATCACCAATAACAGGAAATCAAACCCACTGTCAGTGTAAATACCAGAATCATTCATTTTTTGCTGGTAAGTTTTGTGCTTCTTTCCTCGTTGTTGTCCATGCAATAATTATTTAGTTATTAAACTTTATTTTCTTATTTTGCCTTTCCTTTTTATAAAACTTTTTTTCATAAAGTGTTTAAAATATAGTTTTTTTTATCCACGTCCATTGAGGAATAATTAACCTTTTGTGCAGAAACTTGAAGTGGCCACAGGAAAATCTAATAATCAACTCTGTTGCTATTGTGGCCAACTCACAATGTTAACAACTGTACGTTTTACAATCCATTATTAGTTATTTAGCTCTAACTCAGTTCTTATTGTCACATAGGTACCTTCATGTACAATAAGACTGATGGAAAAGGCTGGTGTTACACTGCATATTGCAATTCATCATGTGGTACTGAAATCCGTTCCCAGCCATGTAACTTTACAACTCCACCAACTTCATCTATTCCCATAACGAGCCCTCGCACTCCAGTAACTTCAGTAACTCCAGAAATCCCAGGCTGCCTCTTTCTCAATCCACCTAGAAAGGTATTTGAATTAAAATATATTGGTAAAGAAAAAATCCACTGCTGTCTTTACTAAGTTATTTAGGCTGAAATATGAAACAAGGTAAAATTTATAATTTTATGCAATGTAACGGCTTTGCTAGCAATTCCACTGTGGTTGCATTTCTCGGTGTTACTGAAAGTTCTTACTGAAAGTTTACAGCAAAATAATTTTTTAAACAGCCTCTGCAACATTTGTGGACATACAGATAAGTGTTAAATTTAATACATCCGACGTGATTTATAGTGTGTATCAGTGTGTTTGCCTCTTTTAGGCTAAAATATAATGTAACTCATGTGTAATTCATTTCTAAAAGCACTGTTTTGCTCTCATCAGAATGGTGAAACCTGGCGTTCAAACAACTGCACCACAGAAACATGTGAAAATGGAAAACACATTACAACACATGTGCAATGTAATGTAACAAATATTGTTTGTGAGAATGGGCAACCACCAGTTAAAGTTTATGATGAAAATGGCTGTTGTTTCCACTATGAATGCAAATGTAAGTTTCAATAAAACCCTTTTAAAATTCCACATATCAAAGCTGCTAAACATGTAAGTAAATTACAAAATTATCTTTTGTTTTGATGCAATCTCAATCTAATATTTGCAGGTGTTTGTGGTGGCTGGGGAGATCCTCATTATCTGACATTTGATGGACAATACTACAGCTTCCAAAAAAATTGCACTTATGTCCTGGTTAAAGAGATCACACCTCGACACAATTTTAAAGTTTATATTGAAAATGTAAACTGTAATCCCACTGGAACTGTGACCTGTCCTAAATCCCTTATTGTGTATTACAAAAACTATACAGTTATTCTAACACAGGAGAGAGGAGCAAAGACTGTGAACAAGGTGGGTATCACTTAGACAAAGTGTCTTAAAAGTACTGACATTATAATATATTCAAATATTATGCAGCACCATTGAGATATTTCACTAATAGTAATTAATGCTAAAATTCCTTAGGTATATGTCAACGGCAGTCTTGTCACTACTATGTTTACAAATAATGACATGACCATCACAAATCAAGGAACTGAGATGCGGTTAACAATCCCAAAAATTGAAGCAGTTGTGATGTTCAAAGGTCTTTTATTCAGCGTAGATGTACCGATGACTCTTTTCTATGGCAACACAGAAGGACAGTGTGGTAAGCTAATAGTTGAATGTCTTAAAGTATTGATCGTGAAAGTTAAATGAGCATAATATGGTAGTAAATAATGCTAGAAATAAGTCTATGTTCTAATTAAAAACCTATATTTACAAGTCAAATTTTCCTTCACGATCTGTGATTGATATAACATTCTCTTCTGCATTAACAGTTGCAGTTTTATTGAACTTGTGATGGTGCTGTTTGTAGCCCATATGATTAAAACATGGGCTACTGTATCGCTTAGTAAAGAATGCCAGGCTCATATACAGGCTGATAGTCAGTTTGTCCCTGTGTTTGGCTGTAATCTGTATAATGTTAACATTTCTTTTCGCAAGGTACCTGTGACAATAACACAAAAAATGACTGCAGACTGAAAAATGGTCAGATTTCTCCATCATGCTCTGACATGGCATATGACTGGCGTGTATCTGTCGACAATACGCCATACTGCAATGGGCCTCCACCTCCACCTTCACCTTCACCTACAATATGCGTCAATAGCTCACCTTGTGAAATCCTAAACAGCGAGTACGAATTTACAAAATAAACACATGTTAGTTCCATCAGTGAGACCACTGGAGTAATCTTCTTTATTTGACATTGTGTTTTAAGGGTATTCAAGGAATGCCACAAAGTAATAAATGTAAAACCATTTTATGAAGCCTGTAAATTTGATGTTTGCTACACAACTGTTAATATGGGATGCAGCAGTATTGAGGCATACAACTTGATGTGTGCTGAGGCATCTATCTGTGTAGACTGGAGGAATGCTACTAAAGGAGTGTGTGGTAAGACAGAGCTTTTTTTCTTATGTTTTCTTTTTTAACCATAATGTTTTAGATGTTTTCTAACCATTTTCATCTTAAATACATATTTGTTTCTTGTAGAATATAAATGCCCAGACAATAAAGTCTACAAGCCTTGTGGGCCAACTGTTGTTCAAACTTGCAATGCAAGGTAATCACTACATTATCATAACTGCACCCAAGTAACACTAAACACAAAGTACAGTTACAGGTGTGATAAGAGCACTCAAAGAGTGCAATTCCCCACAGCGAGTGAGGCCTATACTAAAACTTTGATGTTTTATATCTTTTTTTATATTAAAATGTCCTCAAATGCTCAGCTAACCTAGGTACTCATGTCTCCAAAAGCCTAGTTTGTTGTTGGAAAATTTGAAGACTATCCATAACAAATGTGGAGAATATAAAGTTTTTACTGATTTTCACATTTGATGTCACGTTGACTGGATTTTTTACCCAAATTAAATCTGTTATTGGTATCTACCGTCACACAAAATGTAAACGTATCTTAAAAACTGAATGCTGGACAGCTAACAAACAGACAGACAGAGAAACAAACAGAACAGATTACATCATCCCCTGGGGAGGATAAATACAATCAGTCTTGAACTAACTGGAAGTTGAATGCAAAGTGGTATGAGATGAAAAACATGCATCAGTTTTAGTGACATTTCAGGTCATTATTTGTAGTAACAGATTTCAGCCTGAACCAAAGGGGACTAAGTGATGCTACTCCTACTCCAGTACAAAAGTATTACACTGACATATAATTATAAATTCTTGTTCTATTTCTGAAGTAATGATACCTCTTAACTGACTTCTTATTTAGATACAATGAACAGTTCTCTCAGCAATGTAATGCAGAAGGTCCCCAAAACAAGAACTGCAATTCTTTTGGAGAGGGGTGCTTCTGCCCAGCGGGAATGACTTTGTTCAGTTCAACCTCTGATGTCTGCGTCTCCTCTTGTAAGCATATTTTCTGTTGCATATTAAAGAAAAATCTAATGTGAATCTTTGTAAGTATACATGTGAGCTGCTTGTTTTTATGATTTAAGGTTGCGCTGGACCTGATGGCAAACCTAAAGAGGTAAATACTATGATATTCTACATATACATTTTCAATTATTCACAGTGTATTTGTTGATGTTGTGTAAATAATTCTTTTTCATCACCCATATAGCTTGGTGAAACCTGGAAGATTGGTTGTCAGGAATGTGTTTGCGATAAGAACACTTTTAGTGTGGTTTGTAAAAATGTAAAATGCGCTACTCAAAATCCAGTAAAGTGCACCGAAGGTGAGGTGCTGGTGAACAAAACAGTGGACTGCTGTGTGACACCGACATGTGGTAAGTTGTTTTGGATATCACGTATCCTCTTCTGCATGAATCAAAGCAAATATGAACAGTTCTTCAAAATAAAAAATTAAAATAATATTTTAGGGCACAGTTTAACATCATTTAACAACAGCAATAATCAGCTCCTTAGATTAACTGGGTTTAGAAAAGGATTTTTTTTTGGGGGGGGGGGGGGGGGGGGGGGGGGGGCAGCTGCTCACTCACTGAGCTAAACTGGTGCCCAGGAATATGCCCTTTAAATATGATATTTTTAGCTCATCTAGTTGAAGGACCTTCATCTGTCTGTCTGTCCATCCACAAATCACAATGCTCCTCCTAAAGAGGAATTGAAACTTGCACACAATGATCAATTTGGTCTATAAGACTAATTTTGCTCAAGGTTAAGGTTGGGGTTTTTTTTTAGGAAAAAACCTGTGAGTTGCAACTGATTTTGAGCCAGATGAGCTACTGCTAAATATCATTGATGTTCTGGATCTATTTCCATTTTTTTTAAATATATGTTTTCCAGAAACACCTGCTGTAAAATACTCTAATTCATTCTGGATTTTACTGGTTTGTTTTGTTTTATATCCACTAATGCTGGAACTATTTCCACCAACAGAATGTAACACGAACACGTGTCCATTGCAACCACATTGTGACGTGGGATTTGAATTGAAGGTTAACACCCCAAAGGATAAATGCTGCCCTGTTTACAGCTGTGGTTAGTGCAACTTATAGGTGTTGTTTATTCAGTGTGTGAAAAGTCTTAAACTTTAATCTAATTATTTTTGTGAACACTGTCTTATTTAGTGCCCAAAGATGTTTGTGTCTTTAATAATACCGAGTACAAGGTAAGGAAAAATTATAGTGAATATTTATATTTATTTATATGTATTTTGGAGGGTTTCTTTAAAGGCAATATTTATATTATGTGTTACTATTAAAACTGTTAAAACATTACTTTTTATTTTCACACACAGCCTGGTGATAATTTCCACAAAAGCCTATGTGAGCAATGCCTCTGCACTGAAACCAAGAATTCCAAAATGGAGCTGAACAGCTACAAGTGTACTGAAATACAGTGTTTAAAAAATTGTGACAAGGTACTTTTTGATGAAAATATTTGTATTTTCATTCATTCTGAATGTGAACCACTAAAATTATATGTAAATAAGGATTTTAAATGACCTCACATTTTACGTCCAAGCTCATTTACTCACATACTTTATTTTTTGAAATCTAAGATGAGTGTGTTTTTAAAACAGGTGAAGATTTATGTAATTTATGTAGTGTATTATTATTGATATGTTTGAAGACCTGATCTAAATATTGGAAAGTGCTGCCCTAAATGCTGTTGCTGATTTGTGAAATCAATCTTTAAAAGGGTTTTCATTTGTTCACTTTACAGCTAGCTATTCACATAGTTATGTTGATGTGATATGCTCTGACTTTACATGTCTATCTATAAAATATTTGTTAAATATCTGATAAATATAGTTTTTACCAATTCAGCAAACCTTCTACTCAACCTTCTTAAGTAGCAATGAGAATATTTCTGGAAAATAATATTTCTCTAATATTTTACTATTTGAGTATCACAGATCTAATAGCTACCACAATCTGCTAAATACCACTTGCAGGATGATTATTAAGTATTTTGTAACTGCTGCCTACTAATCATGCTATATGTAGATTTAACTGGGTGAAGTTTCAAACAATATTAAATGTTGTATTTTTAAAAAAAAAAATAGGGCTATGAATATACGGATGTGCCTGGGTCATGTTGTGGAAAATGTATAAGGACAAGCTGTGTCGTGAATGTCCCAGACGTTTCTTCTCCAGTAATTATTAAGGTTGGTACAACATAATTGAAACACTTAATGAGTTGTGATATGAAAAAAATATATTTTTAATAACTGACTACTGTTCTTCACAGCCTTCTCAAACTTGGTCAAAGGATCAGTGTACCAAGTATGACTGCAAGCAAGTGAACAATGAATTTGTAGTTTCTGTACAAAAGACAACATGTCCTCCATTTGATCCCAACGACTGCATTCCAGTGAGTACAATCCTTTAAAAGCAGAGGTTTTGTTTCTTACAGCCAAATATTGACACTCAAAAAAGAACATTTGAAAGATTAGTTAGTTTCTTTCTTTCTTTCTTTGATTTTGTTTTATAATTATAAAATACAATTCCTAAAATTGTAATTTTGATTTAAATGTATTTAAAATGTACAGAAGCCAAAAACAGTCAATGTAAACTACATCCAAATAAAAATATGCATCATTAAATTAAAATAACTGCAAAGCCAAATTTTTTAATTAAACAGAATCAACCTGCTATTGGGTCTTCCAACAGTTTTTTATACAAGTAAGTTGTGTAAGTTGCTAATGTTTACAGTACAAACTCCCTGTTTTTCAGGGAACTGAGCAAACAGATGCAAGTGGTTGCTGCAAAATTTGTAAGTATTAAAAAAAATCACATTACACAGTATTACTTTATATTTTTGAAAATGTAATTTCATATTAATATATGCCTTCATAAATCATTTATAACTGTTAAATCTCAAATATTTTCTTCTGTTACCCCAAGAAAGAAAGCCAATGCTTATAAATTTCCTGTCAGGCAAACCACAAACAAATCATTTCAGCAGCATGTTTTCATTCACAAAGGCTTCTAGACTTAAGAGCTTTTTTAGGTGACGATCAAATTATTAAACATGAACAACAAACAGAACATGATAATTACCAATCCGGTCATTCAAGTGATTTTCTGTCATTCACAGGTCTGCCTCCTTCCCCCTGTAAAATCCACACCAACACCACCTATCTGTACATAAATGACTGCAAATCAGTTGAGAAAGTGGAACTCACATCATGTGAGGGATCCTGTGGAGCATCCTCCTCAATGTGAGATTCATGAAAATATGCAGAAACAAACTATTTACTCATTCATGCTAAACTGCATGTGCTGTTTTTTATGATAATTTCTTATTAAACAGTTGTTTGTTTTTGAAACTATCTTTATTTACAGGTATTCGGCAAAGGCCAATAGCATGATGCATTCATGCACCTGCTGTCAAGAAATGAAGACCAGCGAGAAGGAAGTGCAGATAAAGTGCGCCAATAACACCACAAAAATGTACAAGTACATTTCAGTCGACCAGTGTGGCTGCAAAGCTGCTGAATGCAAAGAGCATGATTGTAAAGATTGTGAAAAGAAAGATGGAAAACTGGACTAGAAAATCTGACAAATATATATGTCAATTATTTCTTCCTAAAACCTATCTAAACAATATAAACTTAATATCAGAAGACTAAAAACAAAACTCGATGCTAAACCTCTTAAACAGCAGAGATGTTTTAGTCTGAAACTTGCATCTTCTTAAGTTCTCTCTTTCTAACTTACAGTCCCTCTCCAAACATTTGCATGTACTCTTTTGGAGGTGGGAGAAAATGATATATTTCTGTGGTGGGTGTGTCCTTTCATCTCTCCAGAAGTCATTCCCTTACAAACTTTATAATGTGCCGTTTCAGCTTCCACATAAATTTAGAAATTCAGATTTAACTGAAATCGCAGTAATTCAGTCATGGTTCTTTAAATTGGGAAAAGAGTTCCATATAAGAATGGGAAAACCAATAACTTGAATTTTAAATTATAGTTGAACATTATTTCTAACAACACAATTATGTAACATTCAATTTTATTATTAGCAAAAGAGTTAAAAGAATGTCTAAAATATCTTTGTCAAATATCTAATATTTTCAACTACTTTCTATTTCAATAAAATTCAGCTTTGATCATGATCATGTGTTCTTGTTTTGGTTTTAAATCCATTTTCTGTGTGGTCATTCATCATTTGTAGCAATAATTGCATGGTATTTGAAAATATACCATCATTAATATTACATGTATTGAATTTGGATTATTTGATGTGATGCTACTTGAAACAGCTATTGGGTGCAAAACCTTTCAACTCTAAAATATCTTTCTGCAATTGTCATTTGTAATAAACCCAAACGTATAAGCCAATTTGTTGGCAAAGAGTCAAATGCACTTGCAGCACAGATTTTGAGTAGCTAGAATAAAAACCTCATCCAGAATTCACATTAGATTCAGATTAACTCTGACAGAGGGTAGACAGGGTGGCGTGGGTGGAGACAAGTGTTAAGGCTTGATTGGTGACAGAAGGATTGCAGCACGATTGAAAGGGAAGGGTTTCAAAGCTGTAGTGAGACTTGCTATGATGTATGGTTTGGAGATGGTGGCACTATAAAACAAAGAAAAATTGGAATTGCTATATATGCAACTGGGTATAGGTAATACATATGAAAATGTGATGTTAATAACCTATAAAGCAATAAGGAGGGTAAAGCTATTAGTGAAGCAGCTGAGATTATTTGGCCAAAGCAAACTTTGTTTAAAAATTTGAAACAGCCAGGAAAGTAAGAGCATGGAATCTATTTTTATAATATTATGAGCATTAAGAAAATTAGAAAGAGGTATTAAAAGGTTGTTTTTATTCGGGGTTTTTTTTCTAAAATACTAACACTTTTAGACTCTATATAACACAAATGTCATGGCAGCAACTCACTGTATGTAGATGTATGACCAAGATGACCTGCTGAATGTCATTACTCAACAGAATTCCAGAATGAGGAAGAAAGTTGATTTAAGTCACTTTGAACATGGCATGGATGGCAACCAGACTGGTCTCAGTATTTCAGAAACTGGTGATCTACTGGGATTTTCCCGCCATCTTTACAGTTTACAGAGGATGGTGCCACAGTGAGTGGTAATAGTGAGAAGGACTCATCCAGGCTCATCCAGGCTGGAAAAACTGATCAGGAAGGCTGGCTCTGTGGTCGGCATGAATCTGGACACTATGGTGACAGTGGCAGAGAAAAGGACACTAAAAAACTGCTGGACATTATGGACAATGCTGGGCATCCTCTGCACACGGCCATAAACAACCAGAGGAGTCTGTTCAGTGACAGGTTGCTTCTCCCAAAGACAAGAACCAACAGACTTAAAAACTCCTTTGTCCCACACGCCATCAAACTGTTTAACTCCTCTCTGGAGGGGAAAGGGAGGGGAAGCAGGAGGACAAAGGAGGGGGGAACAACTAAGCTGTAGTGCCTTTTCACTGTCCAATACTTTTTGTTAATAACCAACGGCGCAATAGACTTCAATACTTGAAATGTGCAATTCCCTTGTATTCTTATTCCTATTTATTCTATTTATCCCTTTTGTATACTCTTTATTTATATATGTCTCTGTATTTATATATGTGTATATATGGTATTCTGCTCACATTCTGTAACTTCTGTTGGTGCTGTGCTATTTGGAAACCGAATTTCCCAGAGGAACCCACACGAGGGATTAATAAAGTTCTATCTTATCTTAAATCTTATCTTATCTTATCTTATCTTTTATCTTATTGTCTTGTAAAGTCAGAAAAGACTAGCCAGACTACTTCCAACTGATAGGAATGTACCATTAACTCAAATAACCGCACACTGCAACCAAGGTATTCAGAAGAGGATCTCTGAATGCACAAGATATCAAACTTTGAACGCAATGAGCTACAGCAGGACCACAATGAGTACCACTCAGAAACTCAGCTACAATTCATGCAGACTGACTAAAACTAGACAACAGAGGAATGGAAAAACATTGCCTGGTTTGATGAGCCTTGATTTCTGCTGGAACACTCAGATGTTAGGGTCAGAAACAGAAACTGACAGTTCAGGCTGCAGGTGCTATGATGGTGCGTATATTTTCTTGTTAAACTCTGGGCCTGTACCTAATGAGCATCATTTAATTGCCACAGTCTCCCCGAGTATTGCTGTTGACCACGTTCATCTCTTTATAACCACAGTGTACCCATCTTCAAAAAATATTGTTTCCAGCAAGATACGTGTGCCACAAATCTCAAAACATCTCAAACTGGTTTCGTGAACATGACAATTAGTTCACTGTATTCAATGGCCTCACCAGATCTCAGGTCAATAGAGCACCTTTCGGAAGTGGATGAACAAATCTGCAGCAAGTGTGCGATGCTGTCAGATCAATATTGACTAAAATCTCAAATGAATGTTTTAATCGTGTTTAATATCCTCCTTAACAGCATCGTAATTACTGGTAACATATCTGTTAATTTGGTTAAAATGCACGTTAAATAGAAATCGTACCTTTCACTTCTGGCTTTGGTGGAACGATGGTCTTCTTCGCCTCATCCCACCGGAACCTTTATAGTGTAACACACCGCTCGGCAGTCATGTCGGCGCTGAAGTCGAGTCGCTCGTTGCCAGAGTCGTGAAAAAATCGCCAGTGTAACTCATTCTGCAGTTTTTATACTGAAGAATAAAGCGTGTCAAGATTATGTATTGAGGGGAAGCAAGGCGTTCGTTGCAGTATTGATTTATTTTGAGGTAAAGTAAGTTTTCTCCCGACTTCACCCTGAAGCTTTTTTCTTCTTCACTGTTAGCTAACGTTAGGCAGCTTAGCTGAGTAGATATAATAAAACAGTCAACACCACGTCGACTTTGCATATGTTTAAGTGCCATTAAGGTTATATAGGAGAGACTTCCTAAGAAGTAGAACTTACAGTTATGGCACTACAGTGGAGGGAGTTTAAATTATTATTGCTTGCAGCTCATTTGAGGTTCTTGAATAAACTGAGAAATAAACTGTTCGCTTTTATTTGAGCTACAGTTATTATTTTTTCATCCCACTAACCCATATTTGTTGCTATTCTCCATTTTATAGTGCGTGATTACATTAATGCGTAGTTACTACTATAATCAGCAGCAGTTTATCTGTTTTCTCAGTTAGTTGCTTGAGCCATGACATCGCTATCAGAGGAGGTTCTGTTGGTGGTGAAAAAGGTCCGCCAGAAGAAGCAGGATGGCACTCTCTATCTGATGGCTGAACGTATAGCCTGGGGTCCAGAAGGCAAAGACCGCTTCACAGTCAGCCACTTGTATGCAGATATCCGCTGTGAGTACTAGATGCCGTTAAACTACAAATCGAGGCACAGAAATGCTCATCTCTACAAAAATTGCTCAAGCTGCTGTTTCTGCTCTGTACAGGTCAGAAGATCAGCCCTGATGGGAAAGCCAAAGTCCAGCTCCAGCTCGTCCTTCACACTGGCGAGAGCACCACATTCCACTTTGCCAACGAGAGCACTGCACTCAAAGACCGAGAGGCTGCCAAGGAACTGCTGCAGCAGCTGCTGCCTAAGTTCAAGAAGAAAGCCAACAAGGAGCTGGAGGAGAAAAACAGGTACATTTTTAACGTAAATACATGTATCAAGGGTAATGTTTTAGCAGAAGTAATCACAGTCTGTACTAGCCTGCCTGCAGTAATATGTGGTGGTCGTGTTTGTAATTCAATTTTTGGATGTTTAAATGGGGGCCTTCATTTTCAAATTGTGTGAACTGGGGTGTAGATTCCCAGCTGCATTTGTTTTTTCTGAGAAGTTGGATCTCAGAGCTTTCAAACCTGAATGGACCGCAGTCCCCCAGTAGAAGTGGAAAAACGTGGTTTTGTTTGTTATCTGGAAACGTAGTCATTCAGCCATGACTAGCAATACCTGAAATGCAGTGCAATGCCTGCTGCTGCTGCTACTGCTGCATATTCACAAATAGAGCCTGATCAGTTCTCTGAGTCAAAATACATAACAGTGGTAGTACAGATTCTTTTAAACTTTTACTTCTGTTTATCGGATTGGTGTGGCTTTCCACATCTTTGAGTTCTCTATAAACTCCTATTGAGTTCTCAGAGTCCATCTGTGTGCATGCTTGAAAGTTGTTAATATTTATTTAGTATCATGATAATCCTTTTGGCTCTGCCACAGGATTTCCCATTTTACAAATATTCTGCAAATAAAGTACAAATTACAAATGCTTGTCCTGCAGACCTGTGTGGAAATATACTCATTATTATTTATATACACATTTGTATATAAAGAATGACATCAGTTCCAGGGCTCTAGAGTGCGACCAATTTGGTAGCAAATGCAACCAAATATTTCAGTGGTGCAACTAAAAAAAAAAATTTGGTCGCACTGTTCGCGTAACAAAAAAAAAAAAAATCTCTGCAACTCTCTGTGTGGCCAACAACAGACACACATTATGCCCCTATCGTGGACTAAAGCAATCAGAAATAGTCAGGGGCGGGACGTCACTGATTGGCAGTTGAAAGTGCAGTTGGAAGAGGGAGGTGAGTAGCTTGAATAAAGCGATATCGATTCATTAAATCCTGAATTGACTTTTAAATATAACTGTGTTTTGCCAGAAACGACAGATTCTCAGATTAAAGCTCACAAAACTATTTCAACAACCACCAAACAGCAAACGAGAGCAGGTACACGGATTCCACACAAAGACGTAAACACAGAGCGGACCCGACGCATCAGAATCAGCTTTGTCTTTCTCGGCTTTCTCACCCGACAGCCCGCAGACGGACACGCTGTCGGAGCTCAGCGATTCTGATGCGTCGGGTCCGCTCTGTGTTTACGTCTTTTTGCGCTGATTCTGAGCTGCAGGTTTTGTCTCTCTCCAACTAAAATTCAGCGAGCCAGCAGCAAAGGAAGCAGCAAACTGCGCTTCACATTTGATCAATGTCATCATGAATTCCCTCTGACTTTTGCTGTTTTGCTTCCACCACGATAAAAATCACACTTCATGCACAGCTCTCTATCTCTCTCTCTCTCTCTCTCTCTCTCTCTCTCTCTCTCTCTCTCTCTCTCTGTACTTCAAGAACAGTTTCTCAAATCTCTGTTTTCTGCATTATTCATTCGCTTATTACCCACCAGTCTACCGTTGTTTACAGTGCTGTCGGCCACTGTCTTTTTCTTTTCTTTTTCTTTTTTCCACTTAAATGAAAAAATTATATTTTTAAGGTTATCTGCTATAAAAAGCCAGGCCAGAAAAATCTCCTTCAAGTTTTTCTGTGTTTTATTCTCAGTTACTTTCACACAAAGGCATCTGCTGTGATGTTCAAAATTCTGATGAAGTCTCACATGTATCAATACTGATAAATGATCAGAATTGTAATATTTCTGACTGTCTGGGGCTAAATTGAATCAAATCAGGACTTTGAGAACCTGAATCAAATGAATTATAGAAATCAGTGATGATACCCAGCCCTAGTGAGCAGCCTAGGCCCGACAGAAGTGGATGTAGCTGTGGGTAATGAGAAAAGATGAAAAGAACTATTGATAACTTTTTTGTTAAGTTAAGGCCTGATCCATCTGAAATTCATAGCCAGTGCTCTGACACGGTGCCATCAATATTTGAATGCTGAAAAAGCACAGTGTATCCAGAAAACACATTATATGCTGCAATAAATGCACTGCCCAAGTGTCCCCTCTCCCCACTGCCTTTCAGCAGCATGCAACAGCAAACAGGTCGTCAGAGGAGGCCGAGATGATGATTAAGTTTAACATTTTCTACAATATTGACAAAGCACTTTAAGTACAAGATTGTTAGTTAATAATTTAGAAATGAATATTGTCTGTATGGACTGCAATTCCCCCCCAAAAAAGTGCACATGTAAAACTGCGGTGTTAAGCGATGCGGTTGAAAAATTTGAGTTAGGCACACCGGTGCGCCCATGGCAAGAAGTTAGTCTAGAGCCCTGAGTTCAGTTTAATTCGATTTTTTTTTTATTTGTTTGTTTACATTGTCTTATATTTGACTTACATTTGACTTTAGTAATAAGAGACATTACGTCTGAGATGCATTTTTAGTGGAGTTGGAATTTATAAATATGTATAAATAAAGGCTGGTAAAAACAAGAGAGGGGAAACATAATGATAATCTCATTATTTACCTGCTCTTTTCAATAATAAAAATATAATCAGCTGGCAGATTTCACATGAGTGGCCAGTTACATTTGCACTGTGGGCATGCATGAACTAATGTAAACAGGAAGCAGAGGGCAATTTTGTGGAAAAATACTATGGGGAGTCAATGATGAAGTGAAACTGTTACTCA
The DNA here is from genome assembly GCF_041146795.1 of Maylandia zebra. Classification (NCBI taxonomy): domain Eukaryota; kingdom Metazoa; phylum Chordata; class Actinopteri; order Cichliformes; family Cichlidae; genus Maylandia; species Maylandia zebra. The sequence goes on along the minus strand of NC_135173.1, from coordinate 15,512,885 downwards.
AAGAACAAACTGAGTATAAAGTGGTCATGGTAGTAGACAACAGAATAGGAGTTGCCACAAAAGGAAAATGCATCTAGGAGCATTATCCATACACACACATTTAAGCTGATTAGGAAGCTGTTATGTTTCTGTTTAAATTTTGTGGCTGATGAGATTAAACCAGTAAACAAATGAGGGTGCCAGCATCAGCATTTCCAAAAGTGTCTTTTCTGCCCATCTAGACTAAAACACAGAGACACAATTTTCAACCAAAGCTGGACCAGCAGCATTTCTAGGTTAAAGGATCCTAAAATGCTGCAGGAGTAGTGTAACCGTGGCTCAGGGGGTTGGGAATCGCATCTGTAACCGGAAGGTCGCCGGTTCGATCCCTGGGCTCTCTGTCCTGGTCGTTGTGTCCTTGGGCAAGACACTTTACCCTACTTGCCTACTGGTGTTGGCCAGAGGGGCCGATGGCGCGATAGAAGCCTCGCTTCTGTCAGTCTGCCCCAGGGCAGCTGTGGCTACAACTGTAGCTTGCCTCCACCGGTGTATGAATGTGAGAGTGAATGAATAGTGGTATTGTAAAGCGCTTTGGGTGCCTTGAAAAGCGCTATATAAATCCAATCCATTATTATTATTATTATTATTATTAAATGGTGTGTGGGAATATTGTAATTAAAAACACTTCATTCTACATGGGTGTGTCTGATCTTACAAGATATGGCTAAAATTAATAAAATAAATACAATTAACAAAAACTCTAAAACCAAATTGACTTTGTAGTCCAATAAAAGTTAACAAAATGAATGTCTGCATAATAGTACACACATCTGGCACTTCTTGAGTCAAAGATCGAATTGTCAATTTGTATCTATCTTAGTTAATGAGCTGACTGAGAAACAGTAAAGCAAATAAAGATGCTCCCAGCTCCTTTACATTTTTATGTGTCAACACACTTTTACTCTTTTATTTTTGTATTTTCTCCTGCAGGATGCTTCAAGAAGATCCGGTGCTTTTCCAGCTATATAAAGACCTTGTGGTGAGCCAAGTGATCAGTGCTGAGGAATTCTGGGCCAACCGGTCAGGAGGCATTAACAACACAGACCCCTCACCGTATAACAACAAACAGGAAGTTGGTATATCTGGAGCCTTTTTGGTGAGTCCATGAAGTCTGACATAATTATGTCACATTTTCTAATCTGAAGCTCTTACCTACAGCTAAAGTTTAACAGACCTCACTTTTATGCTCCACAGGCAGACATTAGACCTCAAACTGATGGTTGCAATGGCTTGAGATATAACCTGACAGCTGACATTATTGAATCCATCTTCAGAACATATCCTGCAGGTAAAGAATTATGTTATCTCCAACTCTTAAGCCCTTAAAAATCCCAGGAAGTGGTTATTACAAGCTCAGGTTTTTATTTCAGTCAAAGCCTGCAACAATGATTTTTAGGGCTGTTCGATATTACAATATTTATCAGATGACGATATGAAAACGTCTATCGTTTTATATTACGCTGTTCTTTGTTTCATGGTGTCGCAAAATAAAAAGTTTACGGCAATATTTTTTTCATGGTTTTGATGGTCACTGGCTATATTAATAAGTTCTCTCTTACTCTAATATTTAAAATAACTACACTACGGATGGACAAGCGACTGTTTTTACGCGTTGTCGTTAGCAAAAATGACAGTAAACTCAGCGTGTGGCTCCGCCGTCCGCTTGTTTATTTTCCACATAAACCTTTCACAATAAAGCTGAAGATCCTGTTGTGATTTTTCATAATAAACTGAAATGATGACAAACAGAAAGACCAGTCAAAACAAATCAAGGACCTTATTTCTAAATGAGGGGCTACCTCTGAAGCATGGACATTGTTATGAAAAGTCTGACATGGACTGTATTATGCAAATTATGCAGGAAACCGGTCCCCACCTCAGACTCAAACACGGCAAACGTCTTTTACCACCTACTTAAGAGTCACATAAAAGAATATGGAGAGAGTGCTCAAGATAAACCATGCGTCGGTCAAAACACTCGACTCCAGGTACACGACGCCCAGCTGGAAATACTTCACGCAATTCGTGTTACTCGAGATTCAAAGAATTTACAGAAAATGTAAAAGTTTTTGTGATGTATATCGTTGTTGGGACGATAAATGTCTTGTATCGGGATATGAGATTAATGATTTTAATAACTGGCATGAAATCAATCAGAAAGGAAGCAAAACTACAATTTTCTCACTGAAGCAAAGTCAGTGAGAAAACTGCATAGAGGCTTCGATGTTTTTCCTCAGTCTATTAAATGTGCAGCTGGTGTCCCTCATGACATTTAGAAATTAATTTTTTGACTTTGCATTTTACTTGCAGTGAAGCAGAAGTATAGCGAAAATGTGCCTCATAACCTGACAGAAAAGGAGTTCTGGACCCGCTTTTTCCAGTCCCATTATTTTCACAGAGACCGCATCAACACAGGGACACAGGATATCTTCTCAGAGTGTGCAAAGCAGGATGAGAAGGGTAGGCAATCTGACTCCTTTCTAGGACTGCCACCACACGTAAGAAGCCATTAATGTAAAGTTTTAACATTCAATCCATGCAGGGTTAAAGACTCTCGTGACTCAAGGAGTAAAGAATCCTTTGGTTGACCTCCAGTCGTTGGAGGATAAAACATTAGATGAGGTGAGATGATTAGCCATCCTCAGTCATTTGTGATAACTCTTTAATCGTTTACCTTCCTTTACATATCAAAACCTGTTTTTTGTGACACAGGGTTATGGAATTTGCACAACACAGCCCTCAACTTCCAATGCAAACAAGTCGGTGAAGGACAGCAGCAACTCTGCCATTATAAAGCGGTTCAACCATCACAGTGCCATGGTCCTGGCAGCAGGCTCAAGGAGAGGGTAAAGAAGTCACACTTAAACCTGAGTGCAAGCTTTTCAGCGTCTTTTATCATTTTCCTGAAAATCTCCTGTATTTGAAGGGAGTTGGCGTCTGACCAAGCCAGTGAGACGAGCAGTACAGATGGAAACTCGAGGGATTCTGACTTCTTTCAACCTCCTGTTAAGAAGGTACAATGGCTTTGCTTTTTTTACAGTATTGCTCTCTGTGTAGCAGCTTCACTGACTCTGTTCTGTGGACAAACTTTCTTAGGTTAAACTACAGGAAGCCATAGAATTTGAGGATCTGCAAAGGGAAAACAGACCAAAAACAGTCCCATTAAACCTGAAGAAGTCTGACAGGTACCACATGTCCACTTATTTTCATATATTATTAAATTCTTTCTGGGTGACTCCATGCTTTTTTAATCTAATAATATCATCAGTTAACAAGTGTAAAGTGATTCTAAATTATCGTTAGTTAATAAATGTAAAACATACACAACTTATGGGCTGCCTGTAGCTCAGGAGATAGAGCAGCTCATCTGCCAATCGGAAGGCTGGTGGTTTGATCTCTTGCTACTGAAGTCTGCATGCCAAGATACTAAAACACCATACGAAGAGCCAAGATGGAGTTAGTTTGGGCAAGATACGAACCCCAAGTTGCTCTCAAGTTGTGTGTGAATGTTAGATAGAAAGCACGTAGAAAAAGCAATAAATTAAAGAATAAAGTGAATGGGTGAGTGAGGCAGGTTGAATAAAGTGCTTTGAGTCCTCAGGTAAAGTAGAAAAGTGCTATATGAGAACCAGTCCATTTACCGTTTAGTTTATTGTTTTGTTTTTACCTAAAATTTAAAAACATCTAGGTTAACATACAAACAGCTGATGTAATTTAGCTGTCTTTATTTTCCAAGAATTTTGCAGTTTATGAAATTGTTCAGTAAGCTGTGTTTGTGTTTTGAAATGTAGTTTATTGAGAGATTTTTGCAGATGAGGAAGTTGACAGAACAAAGACGGAAGTTTTGGAAAGTCCGGTGGTTTTTGATTGCATCATTGCCTGGCTGTATCTTTTGACTAAACAATTATTAGCTCAGTAGTTCTTACCTGCGACTTCTGTATATTGTTTACCTGAGTTAAATAAATTGAACACAAACTCTTCACATCAGAAGCCAAAAAAGATCACATCCACATATAATGCTAGTTTATTCTCCCAACAGAAATTATATCTATTAATCTTAGTTTCATGCCATGTTTTTCCCTGCACTGGCTCGCAGCTCACAGAAGCACTGCATTAGGTGCTGATTAGCTGTCAGGTTTAGAAAAGTTTGTATAGCCGGGATAGTTTGTAGAACTCTACAGACAAAAATCAGCCAAGCAAAATTTGAGAAGAGGGTTTGTTGTTGCTGATCCTTACTTCTTTTGTACAAAGTTCTCACTTGCAGTGTTTCATAATAGATGTGATGTAATACAAGGTCAAATGTTTTTGCTACAGCTTACTGTTGCTATAGCACAAGGGGCTGCTCTTCTATTTTGCAGCACTGATTCATGTTTTAGGCTAACAAAACTGCCTCGTTTTTAGTCAGACTATCCAATGTGTCTCACTTCTCTTTTTATAAGGTATGCTCATGGACCTGTGCCACTTCAATCCCAGCAGTATACAACTAGCCAAGATATCATCAACTCTGTCAACTACATCCGTCATGAGATGGCTAGTTACAAACCCAGCCTCACTCAGGTTAGAGCTCAGACTTTGTGTTTCTGTTACTTTAGCATTTGGCTAAAGATGATGTCATCAGATCTTAACCTGCATTCACATACTCATTCAGACTACAATTAGATGCATGCGTGCTATTGATGAGCCTCTGTTGTGATTCAACTGATCTTTGGAGTCATTCGTGCACAGCTGTGAAGTTTAGCAACTAATTTTCAGGTAAAGTTCAGGAGAACACGTGTTAGGGAGGTGCCCAACAAAGAGTCTGATATCCCTGTGATGTTGTTGTTCTTTCAGCTTAGAATTCAGTGTCGCTCCAGGCACATGTTTAGGATGTAAGCTTCCAGTACTTTGTGTCAGAAAGTCAAGGCAGAAAGGCTTTTAAACACATAGTTAATGTTGTAAACAAGTCCATTTAAATGGAACTATAAGCCAGGAAGTTGAGTGCTTAAACCCATCACAAAGCAGCCCTGTCATTTACTAGGAAAACCTTGGCAGACATCCATTTTTTATGACTCTTCCCTCAGAGATGGGACATTTCACATACTGAAGCTTATATTCAGTGTTGCCCCTGTCAGCGGATTGGGAGACATTTCATTGTCCCAGCCTGCAATAAGTAGATGATGTTGATATTTTCACTTTCAAATGGTGATTATCAGAGCTTTCTTATATATTGTAAACTTTGTAATGTATTGCAATATTTAATTAGTTCAGTCTGCTACTGTTATTGTCTTGGAGCAACTGTAATCCACATCATTTCCTTATTAGGGATTATTGAAGTATTCTGATTCTGATTAACAGATGAGACAATTTTGGAATTAATTTATTCTTTGGTAGAAAAAAAAGATTTAGATTATCGTACTTGAGTATTTAAATTGTTAGAAATAATCTAATAATTCAGGTAGTGACCGAAAGAGCGAGATCGGGAAAACATAGGTGGAAATTGGCTTCCTCCGAAGGGTGGCTGGCCTCTACCTTAGAGATAGGGTGAGAAGTTTGGCCATTCGGGAGGGGCTCAGAGTAGAGCCGCTGCTGTTCCACATCGAAAGGAGCCAGTTAAGGTGGTTCGGGCATCTGACAAAGATGCCTCCTGGGCAAGGTTTTCCGGGCATGTCCCACCGGGAGTAGGCCCCGGGGCAGACCCAGGACACGCTGGAGAGATTATATCTCTCGGCTGGCCTGGAACGCCTTGGTGTTCCCCCGGATAAGCTGGAGGAGGTGGCTGGGGAGAGGGAGGTCTGGGCTTCTCCGCTTGGGCTACTGCCCCTGCGACCCGGCCCCGGATAAGCGGAAGAAAATGGATGGATGAATAATCAAACCTCTCAGAGCTAAAAAAAAAATTCAATTTCAGATCCTCTACATTTAATTTTACTGTTGATATCACTGTAATTACTTAATCTGCTTACTGTTACAGCTTTATCAAATTATGAGCATGACAGATTTTAACTACAGTCACGCTTTTTGTAGGTGTTGTCCAGCACAGCAGCTACTTCTGCCATTGCAGCACTTTCTCCAGGTGGCGTCCTCATGCAGGGAGGTGCACAGCAAGCCATAAATCGTAAGTGTGTACTACAGATTTGGTAAAAGCATTGTTGCTGACTGTTGGCAAGCTATAAACGATTGAGCAATATGATGAATGTCAGCTGAGATGTGGGCTGATCAAGTAGAGTTGTCACCCGGGGCGAGCGGTGTGGACAACTTGTGAACAAGGCAACGTAGGATTTTCCAATTCATATCATAGGTGCATTTAATAAAAATCTTGGACAGTTTAAATCTCAATGACCTCAACGTCACAGGTAGAAGTTTCTGGAAATCTTGTTAATGCGATAACTCAAAAAGGAAGCCACCTAGGATTTTGATATTCATATGTTAGGTGTATCTGCTAGGAGGCTGAGGGGGTAGCACTGGCAGCTGCCAGTATTTTTCTATCCTTAAATGTGTTTAATTTCCACCACGAAAACGATCGGTTGTCTTGTATTGAAACATATTTTACCTAACAGCTTTGAGAATAATTAAGGTTTGTCTTTTTTCCTTCCAGAAATGGTACCGACCGAGGTTCAGGGAGAGTTGAAGCATCTTTATGTAGCTGCTGGAGAGCTATTGAGACACTTCTGGTCCTGTTTTCCTGTAAATACACTGTTTTTGGAGGAGAAGGTGACTGACATTCATTTTGTTTCCATTATCCCTGTGACCCATATATTTGACTACACAAGAAAATCATCTTTGTATTTAATGTATATTTCTGCCTCCATGTAGTTTTGGGAGCAATTAATTAATTAGCATTAATATTGAGTGAACATTAACATAAGTACTGTGCAAAAGTCTTGAGCCAATCTTATATATATATATATATATATATATATATATATATATATAAGAATAAAATTTATTTCTAGGACAATGGGAAATAGGTGCTGTGTGTACAGTATATAAGGAAAAAACTGTTTGTACAATTCTAACAAAAGCGAAAGTTTATATTTGGTATGACCACCTTTATTCTTCAACGCAGCCTGAACTCTCTTAGGCAAGCATTTATGTAATTTCTCTAAGTAGCCCTTTAGAAATATTTCTTCTGGCTTCTTGAAGGATATTGTGTTTGGGATCATTATCATGCTGTAAAATAAAGCAGATGTTTTCCGAACAGTATTGCAAAAATACTAAAATATGTTATCTTTGCCATTTTTCATAGAGTGAACTAAAGAATGAGGAGAAATTGTGTGGTTTTTGCATGTGGGGGGGTGTCAGGCTGCTAGTAACAAAATGTGAAAAATTACAAAAAAATTGGCTCTTTTTTTATGCCTGCTGATTTCGTAGGTCAGTAATATGTCTGTGTAGGTTCTCAGTCATCCAGGTCATGGTACTCTATGGAGCTTGGAAAGAAAGTGGCTGGATTTCTTTAAGTTTTCATTTTCACAAAATGAAAAGTCTGCTCGCTTTCTGTCTAAGCTTCTTAGACCGAAAGGTCAGCAAAATATATCAAAATGAGGGGTGGCTCAAGACTTTCTTGAGTTTTGAAATTAAAGTGGAAGAGAAAGGCTTTTGTCTTTAAGTTTTTTGACACATCTTAGTAGCAGCTTTCCTAATTGCACTGTTATTTCAGGTTAAAAAGACCTGTGTAAATGAATTTGACTCTTAACTGAAATTATCACTAATACATTAAAACTGAAGCTATAAAATCCCATGTAAAATCTTGGTAAAATAAATAAAAAAGACAACTGTTTTTAACAGTTTGCTGACTTGGCCCTTTTTCTCACTTTGACAATATTGTGACATCTGTGACTCATCCCACCAGCGTAACTAATCCCAGCATTTAAGAAATGTCCTGCAAACTCATTGGTAAACTAAGTAAAACAATAACTATACTTAACTAGGTATTTGCTATGAAAACTAGTAGACATGCTTGCCACCGTAAAGCTGAAACTTATGTGAATTAGTTGACTTCTATCCATGTCTGCACACCATTAACTTAGTCTTTGTTTGTTTTTTAAATTTATGTGTTTCATGTTTTATTTTTTCTTGCAGGTGATTAAAATGAAGTCGAACCTCGAGAGATTTCAAATGACTAAGCTTCATCCTTTCAAGGAGAAAATTCAGCGTCAGTATTTGAGTACAAATGTAAGTTTTTGAGCCATCGACAGTGTTGCACAGACTTTCTTTCACCTCGTAGATGTAGCGCTAAAGTCTCTTTGGTGTTCCCACAGCTCACAGGGCACTTGGAGGAAATGCTGCAGACTGCCTATAGCAAGTTCCAGGTCTGGCAAACTCGTCGGATGATGAGGAAAACCTGAGCTCTGACAGTTTTTCAAAGAGAAGCCAAGAAAGACAGTAAAGTGGTCGGACAAATGACTTGTGAAGGTCCTCCGAACTGCTGTGAGCAGACCACAGACTAAAGCCTAATGGAACACAGTTCACAAGGGCTTAATGAGGAGGATATAGAGGGATGCTGCTACAACCCCAAATGTTCAACAAAGACTAACTGCATTTCAGTCACAGAAAACTGTAATTAGTTTCTTTCTCTTTTCTTTGTCTTTTCCTGGTGTTTGAGAGATTGGTGCCTGTAATGGTTAAAACAGGACTTTTAAAAGGGTTTAACATGACCAAAATGCAGATGGAAATGAATAAAACTACAAAAACGGCTCTCAGGACAACAGTGTGAGATGCAAGTGGAGGACTGCCAATGTGTTTCATCAGTGCACAGAACAGAACGAAATGTGCATTGATGTGCAAGACACCCTTCTGAACTCTGGATAGATTTGTTGGAACAGTTGTCCGGAAAATCTTAATCAAGAGGGGACGTGAATATAGCAATACTGTAAAGACATTTCACACACGAGTGCATTAGTACGTGTGGCTCAAATCACACTGTCACTGATTTGTAACGTCTGCACTGAAGACAGAAATGTAACTCTGAAATAAAGTGAGGCATAAAGCTTTTGTTCATCATACTGCTTGTGTAGGCTTAGTTATTTCATTTAAATCTCCACACTGCAGCTTGTTTTGCTTTGTTTTTTTTTTTCTAATAATGTGATGAGTTGTTTCATCTTTACCTCAGAGGGATTATTTGCTGCAGTATCCAGAGTATATGTGTAGCCTTTCTAAATGCGCAACTGATTTGGGTAATAAATGCAGACGCTTTCAATTTCAGTTGATCTGTAACTCGGAGGAAGCCCACGCGCTGCTTTCAGGAAGTGCCCTCATCAGCTGAGTGAGTGAGACTGTCACGGGTCTGCTGACCGACTTTCTCCAGCACAGCGGAGCAAAGACGCAATAAATCTGGGATGTAAGAAAGCCTTGTAAGTGTGGTGTTACAGCCGGGAGAGTTGCTCGGTATATCTGGTGAGTTTAATATATGAAGCTGGAGGTGAATGGACATGACAGCGTTTAAGCTAGCATTCTTGCTAAGTTGTTATTGAAAATAAAGTGGGAGGAGCGGGCTGGTTAGATTTGTGTTAACTGTAATAAACGGTGACAGTGAAATGTTTGAAATAAGTGTTACACTTTTAAATATTTCCCCGTGGTTCCGGTGTGTTTTGACGCAAATTTTAGCTTCAGTGATTTTTGGACCGGTGTTTCAGATTAACTGGTGTTAGATTAACTCGTGACGGTGGGCGCTGCTTTTCAGGACCCATTGCCCACTAACGAGGAAGTAAACACTGCGAATATTTTAATCTTTAAGTGGATATTATTGTGTGTCTGTGCGCGTTGTCACGTTTCGCATTGTTTTGGGCCAAAAGAGAAAACGCTTTCGATTTTAAATTATGATCGCGACATGCGTGAATCCTCTGCAGCAACTGCAATGAACAAACATAGGTGACGAGACTACTGCCTGTTCATAATACTGAAATGGTTAATAAACGCGCTTTCTTTGTTCCTGTTTTTCCTGTATATTGTTACTGCTCTGGTGACATTTGAGGTTTGTCAGTCCCACAGTTGGATACAGCTACACCAACATGAACTGGGTTTTAGTCTACCCATGCGACAGTCTACAACCAGAGAAATTTTTGACGCATCAGAATCTGACTCGATTCTGACGTATTTCAGACGGAGAATGTCTGTTTCATGCCCAGAGTGTTTTGGTATTTGCATCTTACAAAAAAACTATGGAATAAATAAAATGTCATCACTATTTATTTTTGGTTTACTATAATCGGGCTTATTTTTGCCTATTTATTTTATTCACAAGATAAAAGCAAGTTTATTTTAACATACAATAAAAGTGTGGAAAAATAATTACTTTTTTATGGTATATATTTATTTATTTAATAGCACTGATGTGTTTTAAAGTTGGTATAGATGGTGAATTAGGTCGGAGATGGAAAAAAATTGTATTTCCCTGTGTAAATGTGGAAAGTTCTGATCTCGGAGGTTGTGAATATAGAAAAATTTGGACACTACGTGAGTACTTGGTACATGGATTACTTTTTATATTCTGCTTCATACAGTGAACCAAGTGCAAATGTAGGGTTTTGTCTCATTGCTTCAGTAATGGCATTCACCAGTTTAGCAGTTTGTGCCTTCTCTTTGAAAATTTTTATAAAACAGAATTATGGGGGGAAAAACTGGGCATATAATGTAGTTACAAGCACGTTAATATGAAAGGGGTGGTGTTGGCAGCGTGTGAACGGTAACAAAGATGGTTTCACTGGCAAAGGAAGATGGAGCTATAATATTACATAAATATGAGCTTAAACACTTAATGCAGACGGAAAGCAGCACAGCTGCTGCACAGTGTCAGTAAGTGAGAGGGACAGTATAGCATTTGTTCAGTAAGACTGGAGCAGTGCTATTAATAAAGTTTAGCAAGAAAGGAAAGTGGCCAAAAAATGCTCACTGTGTAAGTTAAATGATTTCAGCGTCACAGTGTTTTCATTAAGAATAATGAGGATCAGAGAGATTACATTTTATTACTGAATTATTATTATTATGTATTAATTATTGTTTGTAATATTTATTATTTCAGGCAGAGCACCAGTGGTGTTTAATGACCTCAGAGCCTAATTGCAAATTTTATACGAGGCCATCAATTGTGAGGCCCTGTTGCTCTGATTTACAGTATAGTATAGAGCAGTAATGAAAACTGGTGTCTGGTGTAGCCAGTGACTGCAGCCTTTGGGTCAACTATTCACAGTAGCAGCTCATTTTTCTGCAACTAATGCTAACGTATTTATTGCAAAACTTTAACTTCTAACTTCAACTCTTGAATCTACACAATTTAACACCACTTTGAAACGGCTAACATCCAACACTAAATGAAAGATGAATCATTTTGAACAGCAGCTAGGGCTGAATGTATCCAGCAAGAAAAAAATCAACATCCTCCTCACGGCTTTTATCCTTAAATTCGTCAGTTAATTAAGTGCAAATCATCACTGTGCAGCACCGAGTTCTGATAATGTAGCCAGTTCTACATTTTCAGTCCCTTCAGTCCCTTCTCACCTTCATGCTGTCCTGTCAAAAGATCTCCAGAATAAAAGGCTTTAATAACAAAAAATGTTAAAGATAAACATATTTTTAACTCCAAAAAACACCCTAATGTTGAAGTTTGCTTATATATTGGGTAATAACTAAAAGCTTCAGTATTTTATCTGAATTATAATAAAATCATTTAAAAAGTGCTCTGTGCACCAAACTAACTGTTTTAAAGAGGGGGTTCTTTTCAGGCTGGCGGTAATGTAGAGTGGAGTCATGACTGGTCAATTAAAGAGGGTAGGTACGCTGCTGAAAGTCATGTGAAGCCACACGGCCGAGGGCCATGGTATGAACTCTCTCCTATTTTCTTTCATACTTATCTGACTCACTCTTTGTCCTTCAGCTGTGTTGGAGCACCAGTGAAGATGCCTCCGATACCAGTTGTTCCAGAGAACCACAATTATGTCCTGGCAGAGTTCGACTGCCTCGATCCACTTCTCTCTGCTCTGCGTTTGGACTCCGGCAGGCTAAAGGTAGTAATTCTAGCCAGTTTTCTATTTATATTCAAGTAGGCACCTCATATTCCTAAATATCTTTAAAGAAGGACTTGAAACAAAAACAAATTAGTGGATGTAATGTGTCAAGAATCTTGTTTATTTTGGTATTTGTTGTTTTGGTGGTGTTTATATTTTAACCATTAGTGATCTGAAATAAACTACCTTCAGGCCACATAAAGGGTTACTAATGGGCGCCACCATTGCCACATGAACCGCACTTTGAGAATCCTGGCTTTAAAGTTAGTAGGACGTATTAAAAAAAATACACAATATGGATTTAATTTCTTTCAGCTGTAGTGGAAGAAAATTAGAAAAGCAAGAATACAATTATGCTTGACATTAATTCTGTGTTACACTGTGCTGTAGTGTACCTGTTTGGCAGTGTCGAGGAAGTGGCTCGCATTAGGAACATCAGCAGGTGGGGTGCACCTGATTCAGAGGGAGGGCTGGAAACAACGGCTCATCCTCACTCACAAGGTAATAAGTGACTGTGAGCCTGTGCTGCTCTTCTGTTAATGAGTGATAGAGTTAAACATAAACAGTAATGCGGTGTTTGTTTTCTTTGCATTTGTCCACTGACCCATCACTCAATGTGCGTGTTTCTGCCAGGAGGGATCCATCGCTCAGGTGGCATGCTGCCCTCACGATGAAGACTTTATTGCAGTTGCAACAAGGTTAGCGTTTATTCAAGAAAGTAAAAAAAATGTTTTGTACCACCTTGGTTTAAAATGTGTGTTAACACACCCACTTGTAGAATGCTGCCCCCTGTTGGTTAAAGTTGTAGTTAGATTCTTTTGTGGGTAACTACAAAAAGTACTTTTAAACAAGTTGCAGGCTTTTTCTTTCCTGCTTCATCTCTGTGTTTGGCTGTGGTTCCCATATTGTTCACTATGTGTGATACACATCCAGTCAGGGTCTGGTGGTGGTGTGGGAGCTGCAGTTGGAGCGGCGGGGTCGTCCAGAGAGAGTCAGCGTGTCCTGGGAGCACAGAGGTCAGACAGTTACTGCACTCTGCTGGGATACAAGCGCGCTGAAAGTTTTTGTCGGCGACTCTGGAGGCAAGGTGTCCTTTCTCCGTGCAGGATCCTCCAAAATGGGAAAGGTAGTGACTGCTGATTAACATTGAAAGCTTGGCACTAATTAAAAGTAGGTACTAGTTCAGTGGTTAAACATGCAACTATAAGAGCTGCTAGCTCTTACGGCGATTAGTTTTCTGACTGTACTTTTTTTCTTTCTCAGTTTTTTTTTTTTATTCTGGCAGACAAGAGCAATGTTGCCTCTGCATGCTACATTTATTATTATATTTAAAATTCATCCTTCCCTATGATATATGTATTTATTTTTTTTGTCTTTAGGGGTCAGCGTTTGTTATATTCCCTGTCCAGACTGTCACCACTGTGGACTCTAAAGTGGTTCAGCTTGGGTACCAAGATGGACGACTGCTTGTGTCTTCCCTCACCCGCTGCTATCTCTGCGACACAGAGAAGTGAGTACCACCTTTGCTCCATCCGTTTGTGTCTTTCATATTCTCTTTTTCGGGAGAAACTCACAGAGAGCTCGCACTCATGCTTCCATTTAGGTAAATGTTGTCATTAATGGTCCAGTAGTAATATGTTGGGTCCATTATCATGGACATATTAGTTTTTATCACAGATTCTTCTCTTATTCTTAAAATATTAAGTTTGTATTTTTATTAAACATGAACTACAACAGATTCTTCTGTGCACAAAAGCAGTGCTACAAGCAGGATTAATACGTTGCCGAGTTTTCAGTGTCAAAGGTGCCTCACTTTTAACTTGGCTAGATCGCCATAGTAACTTATGCTGAAAATATGGTCCAAAGCACTTTATATGTCCAGTGTGCTATGCTGTGAGTTTCAGTTTGAAATCATCCGTGACACATTCTGATTAACAGTATCATTCAGTATCATCATTAACAGGATCCTATAATTGTTATACTCTACAAAAAGAATACACTTTAAACAGCCACCCTGAGCGGTAGTTTACCTGTAGCGCCAAAGGAAGCCCAACTGTAAAGTTACAGCAGTGTGAGTGATGTGCCCCACATTGTTTCAGTGATTGAATGAGCAGCTGTTACATTAGGAATAAATGGCAGCACCAACAGTGCGCTTACTGGTAAAATCACTTCTGCATTTTGCGGCACCAAGTTTGTTCATTTCTGCAGAAGAAGAGTCAAATAACGCGTCGAAACACTATTTCACGTTAGCACGCAGAGCCTGAAGTAGAAATAACAAAGAAAGCCGAATGAGAACAGAAGCAGTATTGAAATGTATTAACTTTATTTTGTACAGTATTTTTTTCTCTCTTCTCTTCTTTGCTAAATGTATCTGTATATTGTTTACGTGATTGAAATAAATTAACAAACAAACAAACAATAATCCCTGTTGTAATGCCCGTTATCTCCAACACAAATAAAGCCTGGCCACATTGAGCTTCCTGTATAGTATATTATAAAATCAATATATATTTTATTTTTTCCTCATGTTTATAAAAACTGTATTCCGTGGTGTATGGGGGACTTTTCACAGTTGTTATGTGATTTTTGGCTTCTGTGTGTCTCTTCAGGGAGAAGTTCTGGCGTGTTGGTAATAAGGAGCGTGACGGGGAGTTTGGAGCTTGCTTTTTCCCTCAGAATAGGGGATTATTAATGGGTCAGCCCCCACTGCTGTACTGTGCCCGGCCGGGGTCTCGAATATGGGAGGCCAGTTTTAATGGCGAGGTTCTGAGCACCCATCAGTTCAAACAGCTTCTGGCGTGTCCTCCACTGCCTCTCATCACCTTTAGGTATTGTGTGCTCCTGCTTAGGACCCTGTTTATTTTAAAAGCCAGACTTCTGATCTAAATTTTCTTCCTCTGACGCAGAAATGAGCCAAATTACAATCCAGTGCAGAAGACTCCACAGTCTATCGCCTTCCCTAAGCTGCTTTATTTGGGGTAATAAGCATAATTTTTCATGTCATGTTACAATATTTGAGATATTTTCATTTTATCTGACATGTCAAATTGTTTAAAAAAATCCATATGCAGATCAGCCTGTCACTTGACTAACTATACACTTTGTTTTTGTGTATAGGGACCAAAACCTGCTGACCTGGACTGATTCTGCCATTTATATCTTCACACCTCAGAATGGACAGCTACTTTTGTGGACAGAAGTTAAAGGTGTGTTTCTGCCTTCTTTTGTTCCCAGAATACCACCAACCTTTTACTTCATGAACACAAACAATTTTCCCTTAAAATGTAACCATTTTATTATTTTACTGCAGTAACATCATGTTTATTTTTAATCTCGATAGACAAAAATCATGAAGGTTAACGATGATCACACAGAGCTTTGTTGCTCTGATATAATCGAGTGTAAATTATTCTGTCTGTTTTCTGTTTTTTGTAGATTTGCTTGACGTGGCGGTTTATCGCAGTGAGCTCTTCTGTCTCCATGGAAGCGGGCGTCTGTCCCACCTCTCCTTGATATCTGCAGAGCGATGTGTTGAGCGCCTGCTGCGCAGGGAGTCCTGGCCTCTGGCTGCTGCTGTCTGCTGTATGTTCCAACACGCAATCACTACCAGCAGGGTAAGATTGCTACCACTCCCATACTAAAGCTGCTTTGTATTAGCGTCTCGTTGGCTCCACTAAGTTCATCTTGGCTAGATTCTATTCAGTTTCAGTCATTTTCCATTACAATGAAGTACCAGCTCAATGTGGGTGACATCGTGTTTGTGACACAATGCAACAATCGAGGAGATGGAGGTGATGGTATACCTGCTGCTTGGTTTCTGATTTGTTGTCACAGAGAACGTGGTGGGCGTTGTGTTACCATTTCCCTCTTGCTTCGTCTGAAAAATGTCAGGTTTGATTCTTGTGAAGGAGTCGCTCTCATGACTCATTCATTCATGTCGGTCCCAGGCCAATCAGTGGCATGGGTTCTGTTTGTGTTACATTTTTGGCTTGATTCAGTTTGCTTGAAACCCCGTCCAAGAAGGTGCTAAAAATGTCCCTAGTACCAGTACGATCACCTAATACTCTAAAGGTACAGTCGAGTTGAGCAGGTGCTAATAAAAAAGAGCAGCTGGAAGTAGGGTTAGTTAAGGGACATTTGGTTTACTTGGGACAACCTGGAGCAGGTGGCAGGGAGAGGGAAGTCAGGGTGTTTCTGCTTAGACTGCTGCCCTCGTGACCCAAACATGGAGGGATTGATAGAAGGAAGAGAAAAACGGAGAGAGAGTCCTTGTGTTTACTGTTAAGTTTTCATAAGAAAACGTAATGATTAATCTGCATCATCAACATCAAACACAGCAGGGCTCAGTGATATTTAAAGAAACTGTTCTCAGCTATAAAAGCAAAAGAAACTTAATTAATTACTTTATTAATAATAACAACACTGCTATCTTACCATCAACAACTTCAACAAGAAGAGGCCTTGATAGGCCTTTGCTTATACTTGTGTCAAACAGTCCTAAAGCCCGGGAGGTCAGGTAAACCTTAAGCTGTGCTTCTGTTGGCTCAGACTTCTGTGGGGCTGCATGTGATGCACTGAGACAACTCTTTTTGTCATTTGGTGCTATTTAATTGAATCAAATTGAATTTTAAGTTTATCAAATGCTATTTTCCATCATGTTCCTTCTACGTTAGATATATATATATATATACTACATACTACTGTGTGGAAATGTAATTCAGACTTTTAAACTAGAAAGGCAGTCGTTCGACTTCTGGTCCACACCTCTAAAATAAAAATGTCAGTGGCGACGATGCTTTAGTCAGTTTTCTTGACAACTTTCAGATGTTTGTATGCTGCAGATTAAAGTTTAAGTACTTTTTAATGGTGTTTTTGCATTTTTTTTTACTTTGTTTATCAAGATCTTAGTAGGAATTATTTTTTATTTAATTCAGGCCAGGAAATCAATTCCCATTGACCGCCTCGAGCACCTGAAGTCTCAGCTCAGTTCCAGCACACATCTAGAGCTGATCGGGCAGCTGGAAGAGGTCATCACAAAGCTGGAGCCTCTTGACTCAGCCTCCAGCAGCCGGAGGAGCAGTATCTCCTCACATGTAAGAACTAATGTGTTTCTTTAGTTCTTCAGTGGCTCACAATTATTCTTTGTAATGAATGAATGAAGTGCAGTGATATTAGATACGCGGTTTTTAAGGAGAGTTTCAACGTCCTGGACTGTGGAATCTATCGAGTGATCAGCCGCAGAGGAAGCCAGTCAGATGAGGAGACGAGCTCGCTGCTTAATCACTCTGTGTCAGAGGAGGAGCGACTCAAAGAATTCAGCTTTGTGCAGGATGAGGATCAGGTCAATCACGGTAAGAGACAGTCTTAAGTGATGCATACAGAGTTACAAAGAGCCTTCTAATACTGGTGATAAAATAACACTTTTTCCATTGTATAACCTTCATATTTAGTATAATCTGCAAAAACTGAAAATTCTCAGAGATGAAAAGTTGACAACCGCAGCCAGAATTTAGTAAATATTAGCAGACACAGCATTTTTCTGTAGAGAGCAGACTTAAGTCGATGTAACTCTTTTTAAAAATGATCAGAACAGATTAAACTAATACTGAAACTGAGATCACAGCAAAGCGGAAATCTAACTTACTTTTCTTCTTTCTTTCATTCTTTGACTCTTATCCTGATTCCATCTCTTTGTGTTTTCTCTCTCTTTTTTATATATTTGATTTATGTCTCAGGATCAAATTCATTTTCTACCCCTTCTAATTTCAGCGTTAAGAGAGAGTAAAATTATTTTCAGTTTAACGCTCTACTAAAAACCAAGAAAGAGGGAGAAAAAAAACCTGTGAATAACCTAACTAATTGGATATGGGAGCGTTCCACAGGATCTGTGTAACCCAACTGCTAATAATTTGACTCTTTGCCTCTCTGTTGTAATGATCATACATGTTTTTAATAACCAACTGTTTTTTTTCTATTACAGTTTCTGACTTGCGTTTAAAAATAAAATAAAATCATTTGATAAAAAATATTTCTCTGCTGCTGCATTGTTGGATTTGCTGTGAGTGCTGAGCAATCACTGTGATTATTGACCTGCTTTACAAATTTAATCTTCACTTTGTCCCACTGTTAATACCAAGTTTCTTATCTTTTTCCATCGTATCACTCACATACATCACTGTTTTGGGTTAATTTTTTTTGTATCGTGCAGCATTTGATTTGTGTTCTCTCTTCATTAGTGTCTGCCACGTTTGCTCCATCTGCTTGCATTATGTCCACTGTCTCTCTCATCTCTTTGGTACTCCATCCATCTGTGTTTTTCCTCCGAATCTCGCCCCCACCTCTACTCAGATCCGCAGACCAGTGAGCGCACGGAGGCCGAACGATCTGACCAAGGCCTGCAGTTTCACCTCCCGCTCTCGTTCCGTCCCAAACCCCCCCGCATCGCGCTGCAGGCCGTTAAAGACAGGTGAATGAAACAAAGAAGCTTTAACTACAAACGTGCCTCTCGCTGCAGCTCATGCGGCTTTGAGCTATATTTTAACACTTTCTTCTTCTGAGAATTGAAACTTTCACTCAAGTGCAGCTGTGCATTCATATGCCTTACTTCCCCTTTCCGCTGAAGACCCACATCTGTGTTTTATTATTCATACTGAGGCACATGTGGTGTGTTTAATTTTAAGGTCTCGCATTTTTCATCCTTCTGAGTCATTTCACCTTTGTATTTGTACTGCTTTCTCTTCCTCTTGTTGTTTTGCTAAATGGTGCAACAAAACGTATTTATTGTTCACCTTCTTGTCATCAGTGTTTCTAGTTTTGTTAAGAAGACAACAGAGAAGATCAACACTCTCCAGATGAACTCTGAGCTCTGGCAGAGACCTGAATTCAGAGAGGGCGGACCGACTGAAATATCAGCCACCACAAATTTGTACTCCGAGGAAATGGAGAATGAGTAAGTGCTGTTGCGACCCTGTTTTAGAGTGCTTAGAGCAATGTGTGTTGTTTCAATAGTAGCCATAAAAAAGAAATAAATCCAGACTGTTTTCTTTTTTACTTTGACATGTACGTGTCACAGGGTTGGTGATGAAATATCTAACGCTGAGGCTGAAATGCAGGAACTTCAGTCAGCAACAGAGCAAGCTATGTAAGTACTGCATTTTGTCAATTTCCCCAGTGCAAGATCCAGCAATGTCTTCTATTAAACAGTTACAAATATGTTTCCGACATCAGCTCCCAGATACAAGATCCTTTGGTGCTACTAGACCCAGCCTCCCTGAGAGAAGCTCTGCTGGAGTGGTTGCCGGTTCTGGAGCGAATACTTGGGTCTGTGGCACTCAAGTCTGCTGCTGCAGGTGATTCCACTATGGATGGAGCAGGAGAGGAGAGATGGGACACGGATTATTTAAGCACCTGCTCAGATCAACGAGAGTATCCTACCTCTTCATCAGAAGAACCAACAGATGTAACAGAGAAGAACGAAACGCCTAAGCCTGAGGAAGAAGAGGGACAGCGTGAGGACCAGCTAAAGTTAGACTCAACGAAAAACGGTGCTTCAAATGGGAGTCCTGCTGAGCCAGTCCGTGTGGTGCCCCCTAAACCCATACCATCAGATCTGCTGGCTCATCTCTGTGAGCTGGCCACACTGTACACAGAACTGAGCTGCTTCAGAAACCAGAATGAACAAGAGCTGGGGTGCACAGTTTTCCTGAGGCGCTACTTTTTTCTGCTGGACCAAGAGCGCGTGAGAAGAATGTGTCTGCTGTGCCATCAGGAGCAGCCCGAGATAATGAGCTCCTTCACTGAGGCAATGCTAGGTCAGACAATTATCCTTGAAAACTTACATGTATGTGTGTTTTCAGAGTTCACAAATCGACAAACAGACAATTTTAAAAATTAAAACATTCAAATAGAAGAAAAATACGCAGAAAATAAAGGTGAATATGTTTAATTTTGGTTAGGAAATTAAATGCATGTACTCTGCAATAATCCTATATATAACAAAAGACTAAAAACTAGTCAGAACTTTGATAAAATAATGATATACATATATTGCTCACTGATTCTTGGTGGTTTCATCTTCGTCAATATCATGCTTGTATCTGTAGAGCTCACCCAGTCTAGCAAGGTGGTGGAAGTTTTTCAGAGAGGTGATTTGCAGAAATCTTTGAGAAGTCTGAGAGAGCTGCAGCCCTGGAGTCCAGCTCATCTCCTCGCTCACTTTCACAGGTCGGCATCCTTTTTTGATAAATCACATATTTAAAGGTCCCTTCTTTAATGTTTGACCTTCAAAATGAAACGCAAAGTCTTGTATTGTGTGATGTGACAGTAAAAGTGATTTGATTTTGATTTGATTTGTGATTTTAAACTATAGAAATAGAAAAGTGTTGTTAGACCTTATGAGATAAGTTTGCTATGTTATTTTCCAGACTGTATGAGAAGCACGGTGAGGCTGCTGTACGCTCCTTTTCCCAGTTCTATCCTACCATAACTCCTGCTGATGTAATGACCATGGCAAAAAAAAGCCATTTCCTGGCATATCTGGATAATCTGGTACAATCACAAACTGAGGAGCACAGGTACGTCTTCAGCTTAACCTTTTTGTTCAATTAAATAAAACACCAAGCTCATGTTGTAGAAGCAGAATTTCACACTTATTTCTTCTTCTTTTTTGAGGCTGTCATTTTTGCAGTCCCTCCTTGATCCAGAATCGCTGAGACAGGATTGGCTGGAGCTGGCACTTACCCATGATGCCCCACAGTGCTGTGATACCCTGACCCCTGATGGACAGCCAAGGTAAGTTAGCACATTTTTGTCTTTATCCTTCAACTGGCAGAGTGAGATTGTTTATGAGCCCAGCCTTACATTTCCATGTGCCATTATGATACAGGAACTGGCTCAATGATGCCACAAAGATAATGGAAGGTTGTGTGTGAGTTTTCTCTCATTTTGACAGTTACTGTTTCTGTAATCTAAAATATTTTGTGCACAAACCCTCAAAATATTTCTAATATTATACAAAGTAATAATAATGGGCTTTTTTTTAATTGATTAAGTTGGTCACCGGTTTATTTGTATTTTGATCTTAAAGTAGTTCAACATACTGTAATGCTGTGCAAAAGTCTTGAGCCACCCCTCATTTCTTTTTATTTTGCTTCCAAAAAGCCAGACTTTCTTGTATTTTTTTAAATGCTCTTGAACAATAGTTCTTTAGCTTTCTGTAGGTCTTGTCATAATTTGGGTCTGCATTTCAGATGTAGATGTTGAGGGATCTTGTCAAGATTGATGGAAATATGATTTTTTTTCTGTAAAATCTGTAACGTCTTATTGGCCACAGTTTCATTTTTCAAACACACGGTTAATGCAATAAAAGCACCTGGATAGAAAACACACAAATTTACACTATCAGTTATGGATTGGCCTCCCCAGATCTCAACATTACTCAAGCAGTGTGCGGTCCTCTTCATAGAGAACAGAACAAAAGGCAGCCAACATCCAAAGTGGAGTTTTTAATGTATGACGAAACCTGGAGAGCTACTCCTCACGACATCTTAAAGAAATTAAGAAATTACGTTTCTTTAAGACTCCATAAAAATGATAGAAAACAAACAAAAAATTACAGGAGAACATTTTAGAATGTGTCTCACTAATAAAGGTAACAGTGTAGAAGTGACTAAAGTGACTAAAAACTTTCAGACTAATTTTAGTCACTAAAGCAGATAATATGTTTGTTTGTTTTTTTTATAAGTGCTATTATTTAACCTGTAAGGCCCAGTAGATTAGCTGAACATGATGAAAACGAACCATAGCTGGATAGATCCAAACATAGCCGTTTCTACTGGAATCTATTTAAGTAAGATACTGAAGTGAGAACGAGGAACAATAATAAATATCACTAACTTCATGTGTTTCCTGCTGCAGGTGGCATTCACATTGTTTCGCTTGGGGCTATGGACGCCTTCTGTCGCTGCTGATTCGCATTCCTGCAGACTTTTCCTCAAAGCAGAAGATGTTACAGACTTGTCGAAGTCACGGGTATAATTAGTAATTAGTTGCCTACCTTAAAAAAAAAAAAAACAGGATGTATGTGGTATAACCCTTTGTGTAACGTGTGTGTGAAGGTACTGGACGGGCTACCTCTACCTCTGCAATGAGCTCCAACTTCGCACAGAGGCTTTCATCGCCATCTGTCAGCTGGATGACATCACCCTGCTGGATGAATCTGATGGTAAGACGAAGTCTTTAAACCACCGTCTCTCAGATAAGAACAATTAAATTTGGGAAATCTTCACTGGATGATGAGATTTAATTACAGTAAACACGTCAGGGGTTGCTTTTTTTAATACAAGAACAGTGCTGCATCTTTAAACTCATTACAAGAAATACAAAGATACAGTACGTCTAACTATCCATTAATAAGTAAGTAAGAGTGAGGACAGTTAAAGTAAATGCAAAACCTGTGATCAGCTGTTCTTGTGCGATGAGCAGGTAATACATCTAAATTAATCATTACCATGTAATAAAGATGGTCTCGATAATCTTCTTAAACTCCAACTGTGGAGCAGGAGTTATGAAATACAGACTTTACTGACCGACTCATTTAAACTGAGTAACTCAAGTCGATTCATTTCACTTGGTTTCAAATCACCACAACGTTGACCTCAAGAGATTTATAATGTAAGGTAAAGACCCTACGATAATAGAGAGAAAACAACCCCCTATGAGCAAGCACTCCCATTCTACTGTTAAATATCCTGAGAGCCAGAAGTAAGCCCGTAGTCTGAGAGCAAAGTACTCTGTTGGGGTTATGCGGTACTATAAGGTCTTTAAGATAAGATAGTGCCTGATTATTCAGAGCTTGGATGTGAGGAGAAGAATTTTTAATTTGATTTAGAGTTTAACAGGGAGCCAATAAAGATAAGCCAATGCGGGAGAAATATGTTCTCTCCTTCTATTCCCTGTCAGCTCCCTCGCTGCAGCATTCTCCTTTTATTTAATGCTGTGGTGGAGGACAGAGGGCAGCCTTGGAAATGTTTGACTTCACAGGTTGTCTGAATGAAGAAATTCAGGAATGCCTTTAACACTTGCGCGGACCAATTCCTTGGAACTGTATCCTGTTACTTGGCTGGTTCATTTAGTTATTATTGAGACCTTAAAATGGCCACGTTTGTAAACCTAAAAAAGCACTAACGTGTGTTCCTTCTCTTCTTTATTTGCCAGGTGTTAGGCCCCAGACCGTGGACGAGTGGAAGCTCTTGATCCAGCTGTCTCAGCAGTGCAGCAGCACGGTCAACTCTGAGCAGGTCGCAGGTGCGAACGGGAGCGACTGGTCCAATGGCTCAGCAGACTGCAGAGGAAAGATCAGCCCGGAGAGCCTGACTCTCATGCTGGCTAGGACTGTTGGGCCTGACCAAGCTCTGACCATCCTGGAGGACTGTGGTGTTCAACTGGTCCTTTCACCCCACTCCAAACTGGTCTGTGAGGTGCTGAGAGTCGCTGAGAAGAGGCAAAGGTGGGTCAGGCTATCAAATGTTTAGAATCTCAAAACAACAGGAAAGACTATTCATGTATTGTTAGATGCAGAAAACGGTAAAAAATTGGGGTCTCCTGCAGTTCCTGGCTGATGTGAGGAAGTAACGTTCACAGAAACAAACCTGCAACATGTTTGGATGTTTGCATAACAAACTGCTGACACTGATTTATTTCCTTGTTCATTAAAACACGTAGTCGAGCGAATTAGTAGTGGTAATTGTTGTAGTTTGCACTTTTACACGCACTGAACTTAAGTTAGTTGTTAGTTTGTTATTTTTTTGTACTTAACACAAAGCAGAATCTTGTGTGACTAAGATTCCCAAATGGGACTAAATGTAGTTCACAGCTCAACAGCAGGCTGCAAACAAACTGACCCTATACTGACTACATTTCATGTCAAATTTGTTTGTACGGTCATTAAACCAGAGGCACTCTGAGAGCACAATCCTCCATCAAGACAGCTCACTCGCTGGGCTGTTTACTTTTAATGGAACATTATTATATTTTGCATATATCATTTTGTTCTTTTTACATGTTCTATAAGACGTTTGTAATGCAGCAGAAATCAGATACGTTTATAAAATATACATTTTATATTTATATTTTTATATTTTATATTTATTAACATTGATCAGATTTCGTCTGAGCAAACTGTAAGTTGGGTAAATGAAGGAGACTGAAATGTCTCCCATCCTATTTTTAAGCTGTGATGCACATTGACACACGTTCACATTGCTCTGTCCACTGGATTAAAATACAGGCGTTGCTTTTTAAAAGTCAGCTCAGGTTAAAGATTTCTTTGTCATGAAAAAAACTATTAAAAAGTATTTTATTTTTCAGGGCCATGATCCAGACGATGCTCGAGCGGTGCGATCGGTTCTTGTGGTCTCAGCACGCCTGACTCCAGATCTGAAACCAAACAACATACAGCTAACACTTACAAGTCTTCCCACTAACTGCTGTTAAAACTGTGACTTAATTTATTCACTGTGATATCTGTCAAAGTCCCCGAGTTTAGATGAAGTTATTTATCTCAGAGTGAAAACAGTATTATGTGTCTTCATTGTGTGTACTTGCAAATTTCTGTGAATACTCACGCGTGTGTGCCTGCAATGTGTGAGTTTTTTTAATTAGTAGTTCTGGTTACTGCTTTTTGCATGTTTCATGCGACCAAATGAATCAATACATTTTTCTGCTTTGGCAAAAATAAACTGACCAAACTAACTGAGTAAAATAATGTGAATAAAAGCCATCTGCATCAAAGCTCTTAATGCTTTCATTGTTTGTTTTTTAAGGTTTCATTTATTGTGCTATCGATCCTTGTTACTGTATTTTTCCCTTGTGAATCTGTGCCAGATAGACAAATCCAGAAAGCTCCAAACACAAAGGTGGCTTTAATCCAGTCTGCAGACCTCAAAACCAGGTGATGGTGAGAAATGCTTTATCCCATATTTGGGATTTTTTTTTTTTTTTTGTTACAGCAGTTGAAATCATAATGAAATAATTATAATAACAATAACATTTAGTCAATGTGGACATCCAGGTCACATCAACATCCTGGCATAAAGCTGTTCTTTCTCTATCTCTAGTCTTATTCACAGTCTTATTCACATTCACCAGGACATAATGTCTCCCAGCCCACATCCACAGAGTCATAAGTACATAAAGCTTCACTCTTACCTTTCACTTTGAAAAACAAATACCTAAATTACAAGAAAAAACAAACTGACTATCCAACCATATAGTGAAGTGAAAAAGAAATACCCTGTTTCAGTTCTAAGGTGTTACATATAGGGACATCATAAAATGAATCTGGTCCTTAGCAGCTCTTAAATTATTAAAATGCAAACCCAGATGAATAATATAGATGTTATAACACCACGTCATTATTTTTTTACTAAAACTGGTAGCAGCTTCTCCGATTACTCTCTCTCAGCAAGTGTGATGACCTTTATAAAAGCAGAAATTTTGTCTATTTGCAGGAGCATATGGGTGCACGTTTAAGATCACAGAGAAGGAGCTGTTGCTGTCATCAGTCTGGGGAGGCTTAGAAGGCAATATCTCCAAAAAGCTCATCATTCTGAATGTGAAAGATTATTTATCCATGGAAAACAATTAACATTCATGACATGTCAGCTGTCCTAGCAAACTGTCCCTAAACTAGTCCATGCATTGCTCAGAGAAACTGCACATTGCAGGCATTGAGTCAACCATGAACTCCTTTGTATACAAAATCTTGTGCTGTGACCTCAAGAGAGCAGAGCATAACTGAATGCCCACAAACCTCAAAGAACTGAAGCAACACTGTAACAAAGACTTGGCTCAATAATATGAAACTGATAGTTATATAGAAAATAAATAATAGTAATAATAATTACTTCAAGTTATTGATGCTAAAGGTGTTTTAGCATCAATAACATAGTTTTAAGACCTGCTAAGAACCAGGTGGCTTTTTTTACTATCAGAAATGATCACCTGAAATAATCCACTTGACCAGAACTCATTATATACAAGTGAGGAAATGTGGGTCAACTGACACTTGATCTACCTGTATGCCAAATATTTGGCTGTACCTTTGTGGATACATCGACTCTTCTCTGGAGCACATGGAGTAGACGGTGGGTCAACAGAGATAATATTAATAACAGCGTAATGAAATGGGACTGGTGAATCATTTGATGATATCACACACCTGGAACATCAAAGGGGGGGAAAGCAAGCATACATTTGAGTTGTTAAGCCTCACAGTTGACAGAAACACTCTGAAATCTTTCTGTCTCATCCTTGTGCTCGGTTCATGGTCATTTCCCAGAATCCCCGCTTCCAGCTCACCCCACCTGTCTGTGTCACTGGCACAGGGACCATCAGATTGAAATGTTTGGCATGTGTTGAAGACACAGACACCCTTTTAATTTAAAAAAAATCCCCAAATACTAAGCTTAGCTTCTCATTGTGAAGTCTAACTGCTTTTTTTAAACAAATCTGCCACTAAAGTAACTTTGACATCTAATATTTCAGCCGCCTCTTTGTTTGGTTGAGTGCTCTACTACAGCAAAGACATACTCTCTCTGCTCTGCTGAGGGATGGGTAGGATTATTTATTTGTAACGCTGATTTGACAGAGGCTTTTCATCGAGGGCGAGAGCACAGACGTAAATTTGATTTGAGAGGTTATTAGGTCGAGGCTGCGAGTCCTGCGTTTGATGTTGCCTTTCTGTCACCATGAAGGACAGATAAGGGGATTCTGCACATACCTGTTGGCCCTGCTCACAGTGTATACATAGCACCCTTGACACTTGGAGCCAAACACACACCTACACTTGCTTGCACTCAAGATGAGTCGGAGCGAACGCAGCGGTAAGATCCTCCGATTCCTTCTCTGAACCTGAAGCGATCCTTCTTTGCTCACACTGAAAAGTTTTCAGAATCACAATGACTACAGCACTTGTGGTGAGTTTCTGCTTTAATGTACAATTTAAAGTTTATGCAGAAATTTTGACCTTTTTTTTCAAGATTTGAAGGTTAATGTGGTTTCATTTCAGGTGTCTGCATCTCTTTTTCAACTGGTTGTTGTCCTGCTCTTAATCCCTGGTCATGCTTCACTGACCAAAGTGAAGCACGGCAACACCTCAGGTAGGATTTCTGATAATTGCTGAAAGGAGAAGGTGCTTTGGAGCCTTTCTAACTGCTCTGCTCTGTTATGGTCTCAGGAGTGATGTATCTGGGATCTGCGTTTGTTGATGAGGCTCTTCAGAGGGCGATTGAGCTGACTGATGCTGCTTACACCCACACGAGTGAAAGGTAGAAATTCTTTATTCTGGTCTAAAATATATCTGGAAATATCTCAAACCAGGCTGACACATAGAAGAAAATAAATCATTTTACGTCTGCGAGGGACTGAATACACAGTTCTGAATGTTTCCAGGGTGAAGACGTCGCTGTCTGAAGGCGCTCTGAGACCCAGTGACCTGCTGGCTCAGTTCAAACAGATTGAAAGCACAACCAGGACCCAGATCCGGGCTGCTGAACTGCTGGACAACACAGTGGAGCTGATCAGAGAGATGGTCTACACTAACACCATGATGCAGCCCAACGCTTATGGTACTGAACAGCAGCAGAACACCATGTAAACCTGCGGGCCATTTAATCTGATGAATGATTAAACAAGCTTTATTCTACATCATATTTTTAGTTTGTTTCAGGATATAATATTACACAGCCAATTTATCTCTTCTATAACTCTTTGTTTTATGTGCTTTATTTAACCAAGTATGGGTGTTTTTGGTATTAAAAAATCTCTTGTTTAGGAGGACAGAAGATATTTTTACAATGATGACTACAAACAATACAGTTTACATATTGTGCCAGAAAATATTAGTCAGCATAAGTTGACTCATGGAGGCTACTGAAGCATAATCAAGCTCAGCAAAACCAAATTCCAGAAATAGATTTGGATCATTTGGATCATTTGAATCATTTGTATCTGCTTTTGACAGGAAAGGACACAACAATTGATCTGATCTTTCTCATATATATTTCTTTATGTTTCAGTGTTACTAACTTGGACCTTGTTGTGCTTACCGTGCTCCCTCAGAAATGCTGAGTGTAGAAGATACGGAGAATCTGCTGCATGTGACGGGCTGCTCCGCTGAGCTGCAGACGCCCAGCTGTCAGATAGACTGTCTCTCTGAGCGTTACAGATCCGTCACAGGCGAGTGCAACAACAGGTCAGAGCATGTATAAAATTCGACAGGCTGGCGCAACAGAGATCGTTGTTTTCAGGTAACCATCTCTCTGTGTTCTGCTGCTGTACAGACAACATCCGAGATGGGGGGCTGCTAATATCCCGTATTCCCGTTGGTTGGCTCCAGAGTATGAGGATGTGTGGGGGATGCCCAGAGGGTGGGAACCAAAACACACCTATCACAATGCCAGCCTGCCTCCAGTAAGAGTCCTGCAGCAGCTCTCGGTCGTCTTCTGTCCTGCCAGCTGCTGTAAGCCCATCACTCCTCCTCCTCATCTCGTATGTTCCAGGTGCGGCTGGTGTCACAGGAAGTGCTGTTCACTCACAATGACAACATCTCTGTGGACTCCACTCTGTCCCACTTGCTGGTGGATTGGGGTCAGTGGATAGACCACGATCTGGTGCTGACGCCTCAGAGTCCCAGTACGGCTGCCTTTAAGTCTGGAGCTGACTGTACCCACACCTGCAACCGAGACTCACCCTGCTTTCCCATCCAGGTGCATTTCACCAGCTCTCTTGGAAGGCTCTAATTTATTTTGTTTTTTTTATTATTTTCCTTCACATGCTAAATGCCAAACCCGTAACCTGCACAGTTTCTGTATATTTACTGTATAGCAGATTATCTCTTACCATTAGTACCAAACACAGGTTCGGTAACACTGTCAATGGTTTAAATAGAAAATATAAACCAGGAAATACTCTCTCATTACGCCCAATTAGAAGATTTCTCATTGGCCGTTGTACGTAAAGTTCTGTGAAAAGAAAGTTCACTTGAGTCTAAGGAGCTTGGAAAGAAAAGCGTCTGGACTTCTTTAAGTGGCTTGAAGACGTTTCACCTCTCATCTGAGAAGTTTTCTTTCCAAGCTCCTTAGACTACGATGACCTGGATACTGAGAACCTTCACAGTTCAGTTGACTGTTTTCATAGGAATTAAGAAGTTTAGGCAGTTTGAAGGTCTGGAGCATTCAGGTGTGTGCTAAGACAATGCTGCAATCTTGAGCAGACATTCAACCAAATTTACCCCAAGGTCAGAAAATGCAATGCTAAGAGAAATTGCCAAAAAAAAGAAGAAAAAGATCTACATCTAAACCCTACAGCACTCAATTAGCATGTTAAGTGTTAAAGGTCATGACAGTACAATTACAAAAACACTGAAGAAGTATTTGGAAGGATTGCCAGGAGAAATCCTTTTCTGTCTAAAAAGAACATGGCAGCACGGCTCAGGTGTGCAAGGTTGCACAGAGTCATTTGGTACTGGGCGAGAGAATTTATGGTTTTCAGGGTGTTTATCATTAACTCAGTTTCCCTGGGTCTTTTACCGTGTGTTATGAATAAATCTTCTTTTTTTGTACCAGTACTGGTTTTATTTTGTCGTATTTATCCTCGACACCCTAAAGGCTGGACCGTGAAAATATTGTCCTACATAAACCAGTCCATGGCGCAAAAAAGGTTTGGGACCGCTGCACTAAATGACAAGCAAGGTGGTGGAGGGGTGATGATTTGGGCTTGTTTTGCAGCCACAGATCCTGGGCACCTTCCAGTCATTTTGTCAACTATGAATCTAGTCATGTATAAGGACAGCAATCCCATGAACACCAGTGACTGTCTGAAAAAGAAAAGAATGAAAGTGTTCAAATGAGCCAATCAAATCCAGACCTCAGCCTGACTGAAATTCTGTGGGAGGACCTTAGGAGAGCCATGCAAATGCCTACAAACCTCAATGAACAGAAAGAATCTTGAAACAAAGAGTGAGCCAGAATTCCTCCACCATGATGCGAGAGACTGATAAAGTTACCTCACGTTATTGCTGCTAAAGGTAGTTCTGAATCACGAGTAGACACATGTCTGATATTTTTTATTCTTTACTCCTGGAGGTGAAATTGTTTTAGAAATTTGAAATTGACAGCTGTTCCCAAAAAAGACTAGACTTGCATCATTTTTTTTCCTTATATTGTTGCTTTGGAAAAGAATGTCCTTCCCTCATCTGCAGCAGTTTAAAGACAACTTTCTTTACTAGATCCCACCATCTGATCCTCGTAATGGGGTCCAGAGTTGCATGCCTTTCTTCCGCTCTGCTCCCAGCTGTGGTGCTGGAGTTCTGCCTCATCGTCAGCGGGAGCAGCTCAACGCCATCACCTCCTTTGTCGATGCCAGCATGGTGTACGGCAGCTCCACCAGCCTGGCTTCTGCTCTCAGAAACCAATCTTCTCCTCTGGGCTCAATGGCCATCAACTCCCAGCACTCAGATCACGAGCTTGCCTACATGCCCTTCCTACCTCGCCTCCAGGCTCACCTGGACCCCTGCGGCCCTCGCAACTCCACCACCTCAGGAACATCAGACAGGTCTGCTCACCGACAGAACACCACATCCTGCTTTCAAGCTGGTGAGTGGGCGAATGTTGTAAATTCTCCACCCACTGTAAGCTTCAGTGCAGCTGTTGCTCATGACTAATGCTTCACAGGTGATTCGAGAGCCAATGAACATCTGGGATTGATTGCGCTGCACACGCTCTTCCTGAGAGAGCACAACCGACTGGTCAAAGAGCTGCACCTGCTAAACCTTCACTGGAGCCCAGACACCCTGTACCAGGAGGCCCGCAAGATCATAGGAGCCATTCATCAGGTATCAGCAGGATTATCTGATGAACAACATATCACATCTACCTGTTCTCATCACTTTGACTGGTGTTCTAAATCCTTTAAGATCCTAACATGGGAGCACTACCTGCCACGGGTCCTTGGTGAGAATGCCATGTCTCATCTGATGCCTCCTTACAAGGGTTATGATCCTGACTTGGATCCCAGCATTGCTAATGTTTTTGCAACTGCTGCATTTCGTTTTGCTCACGTCACCGTGCAACCAGTAGTGACCAGATTGGGGCCAGGATATAATGCTAACTCGCAGTATCCCTCTCTGCTGCTGCATCACTCACTGTTTGCCTCTTGGAGAGTTGTGCAGGAAGGTAAAGAGCAATGTTGTTGTTTTACTCTGATTACATGTACTCAGCATTTCTATTTCTGTTTTAATTTCCTCCTGTTGTTTCAGGTGGTATAGACCCAGTGCTGCGTGGCCTCCTGCTGTCTCCAGCCAAGCTGCAGACTCCCGGTCAGATGATGGTGGAAGAGCTGACAGAGAGACTCTTTCAGGCACAGGGTGGGATGCCTCTGGACCTCGGAGCCCTGAATCTCCAGAGAGGCCGAGACCACGGCCTGCCCGGTATCAAGACTTGCAACCTCTCGCACCGATATCCCATCTGCTGTCTGTCCTATTGTTCTCTTTTCCAGCTCCATGTTTTCATTATTGAAGTCAGCTAGAGTAGCTTTGCACCAGTCACAGTTAAAAGTAATCCATATGTGCAGTATCTTATATTTATCCTTAATACAGTCTCTCACTTCCTCCTCTATCTGAAACAAGATGTTTTAGAACCTCCCCTTTTAAACAGGCTTTCTTGTGATTGGCTGCCCCCCATATTAGAGGAGGGGCAGGTGGGTGGAGATTACTTGCACATATAGTGTCTTTATTTTTATTTTTAAACTTTGTCCATTTTTACTATCAGTATCCACTATTGTTACAGTATATAGGACATTACAAAGTGCTTGAGCTACCCTTCATATTTTGGGAAATGGGAGACATACATAAACACACATTTGTTTAATTCTGACAGTCTTAAAAGTCAATATTTGGTATGACATCTACAGAGTGTAGCCTCTATAGAGCATGCTTTACAGATGGCTGTACTGGTGTGCCTCCTGCTTCAAATTTGTATTAATGACTCCATCAGAGCACTGATTTTGAGACCAGCTCTTGTTTAATCTGGCGTACCTCAGCGTTTTTTGCCTGTTTCATTCCTCAAGAATAGCTTCTTGACAGTTACCCTTCAACTGAGGCAATTTCTGATGAAACTTTGTGGAAATCATCTTATTGATGACATCTTATCAGACTGTGTTATTGTTGCCATTTTTGACATATACAATGAAAGAAATTGGAATAAATAAATAAAACTCTCTCTCTCTCTCTCACACACACACACACACACACACACACACACACACACACACACACACACACACACACACACAAAGAATAGGTCTCTTTTAAATGATTTAAGAAAAATCAGGATCCATGATCCACAGTTCCCAACACCCGCATTTACCTCTTTTAGTCTAGTATTTTAAAAGAAATTACAGTAGCGTTAAGACCATAAAACCATGTACCAGTGGTTGTAGTTTTTCTGCAGCTACAGTATTCCCTCTATTATCACAGGGCTTCCATTCTGGGGAAATCTGCAAAGTAAAAACCATATGTTTATTATATTACTTTTGTATATTTTAAGCCATAAAAATCCTCCCCGTGCTCTTATAAACCTTATTATAACTTTGTTATTCATTTTTTAGGCTAGATAATGCTTATTTTTACTGCAAAAATAAATTGCAATTTTAAAAATTAAAACACGCAGAAACTGTAATATAAATTTGCAGATAAATCGAAAATGTAGCGTGTCTGGAAAGGTAAAACGTGATATGACATGGGAATACTGTATACTAATTCTTGTATTAAACTGTGTGTTTTCATATTCTAGCTGCAAAAAAAATGAGAGCACAGTTGATGTTATTGTAATGTAAGTCAACGTGCACAACATCACAGCATCATTAATAGTAGTTATACTTGTTTCCTTGAAAGTCTGCCATGAAAAGTGTGTGCTGACTCATGATGAACCAGTCCCAGATGTAGGAATGTGTTAATAACCCTGCCAGGTGGCCTGTAGTCCTCTAATAGTTATTTGTGTTGCTTGTTAATTAAGAGTTAAAACTGGCCCTCTGAAATTTCCCTCAGGGAGTGACTTCTCACAGAGCTAAACCAACTAGTTCCTAATGCACGTTATCACGTGATGCTAATGCAACAGTCAACCTTGAGAGAATCCAGCTATGCAACCTAATCTCACCTTATTTATTTCATTTTTGTATATCTACACTTAAGTTTGAAGGTTCTAATTTCCCTCCTATTACATCTGCCTTCCTTTTTAACTGTAAAGCACTTGGTAAAATCAGTATTTTGCTATGTTCAATTTCACATGAGCCCCATATATTTAATGCTTATCTCACTTTCTTTACTCCATCTTTAACCCGCAGTCTTCTGACTCATCTCCTCCATCAGGATACAGCTCCTGGCGAAAGTTCTGTGGCCTTTCTGTTCCCAACAACACACTGGACCTGGCTGAAATTCTGGGCAACTTCACTTTGGCTCACAAATTCCAACTCTTATACGGGACACCACACAACATCGACGTGTGGGTGGGTGCCATCTCTGAGCCAGCTCTGCCCGGAGGCCGAGTCGGACCGCTCCTGTCATGCCTGCTCGCGAGACAGTTCAGAGCGCTGAGAGACGGTGACAGGTGGGCCACAGCTAAAATTAAATTATTAAAAATATGATGCAAAAAAGTGAAATTCTAAAATATTCTAAAATATGTGCTTGTCTTTCAAGGTTTTGGTGGGAGAGGGAAGGAGTGTTCACCCGCGCTCAGAGGAAACATCTGCGTTCAGTCTCTTTATCCCGCATCATTTGTGACAACAGCCACGTCACACATGTCCCTGCCGACCCGTTCTCACGCACCGAGACCTCGGAGGACATGTTGGCCTGTTCTGACCCCCTCATCCCTCACCTTGACATCAGCCCGTGGAAAGAGCAGGACTCGGGTGAGGCTGTGGAAAACAAGTTGTGTCGAGTATGAAGCTGGGATGGCCTTATTTTTTCACTGACTTTCTCACAGATCCCCGCTGCGGTCCAATACCCAGGATTCAATTTGGCTACTATCTCCTCTGTAACTCGGTGATCCTGTATCAGTGTCACTCTGGCTACAAGCTGCTGGGAGCTTCATCCATCAGTTGTGATCCAAACAGCCAGCAGTGGAGCCCAGCACCCCCATCGTGTCAGGGTACGAAAACTAAACTGTCTAGTCAAGCCCTGATGGCATGTGTTGTTCTTTTCTTTTAACGCCAGAGTTTAACATTATGTTTTTTGTTTAAGGAATTATAATTGTTAAAAAATAACTTTCATTTAAGCTCAAGAATGAATTTGAAATTCCAACTTCCAGGAAGAAATTTTAACCAGGAAAATTCTAAAATGAAAATTAAAAATACAATTCTCCAGAAAGGGCAATTTAACTAATTGCTGGAGTTTATTTTAAACACATTTTTAGCAGTTTAGTCAGGTATATTATCTACGTGAATTGTTTCAATATCTGGGCTGCAGCCCCCAGTGGACTGTGAAGGTACTGCGGCTGGGCCCTAGTCATTTATTTTTTTTAATAAATCATTCAGTAAACTTGTTTTTTAGTTAAAAATATGCCATTAAATATGTCAGTTTGGCTGATTTTGCAGATATCGATGAATGTGAGGAAATGACTTCTTGTCCACAACACCTGGAGTGCCTGAACATACCAGGCTCCTTTGTGTGCTCAGGTTGGTTTCAGATCACTTTAAATATTTCCCAATGTGAATTTTAAACACCATTCAGCACGTACTAAACGTCTGTCACTTCTGAACACCTCTTCACATGACCCAGAGCCCTCCTCGCTATCGGCCGTCTCCATCGTCACCGCAGTGATAGTTGTGTTTGGAGGCGTGGTCGTGCTGGTGATGGGCATGTTCTGTTTTCGAAGGCGAGTCATCTGCATGCAGATTTCTCATTTTACACAAACACTGGTGGGCTAGTTTCAACAGACTGAATTGAATTGAAATGTAATGATTAACGGAGCTATACAAACATGTTCATACATCACTAAAAATATTTAACATTTCAATAACTGAATTTGTTTCTTGCAGATATCTCCCAAAGAGAGAAGCGCTGGTGACTGCTGGATGTTGCCAAGAGAAAAGTTAATCAATCCTTTGTAAGAGTTTGGTTGATTTTTGTTGTAATATTCCTGTGAAATTATCTAAATGTTTTTAAATGTTCTTATGTATTTAGTTGACTAGCTGCAGTTTTTTTCATCTTAATTTATAAGTATCACATCTGTGTTCAATAACAGTTCAGCTTATAAGAAATTCGTCTTGATTTCATCTTTTCTCCTCCCGTGCCCTTTGATAAACAGCAGGGCAAACTATTTATTAAGGTCTGCTGTAATCGGTACAAAGAGGTCATCAAAACAGCAGCTCAGAGAAGTCTTTCCAATCCGGAAACTCAAATCTTACTGGAATGTCGGCTTCATAAAGCCCCTCTGAGCTGGACACAGTCTCAGTATTTCCTCGGTATTCCTGCTTGAGAACCTGTTTGGCGTATGTAAGTGTTATGACCTTATTCTAACCCCAAATCTGTGCCCAGAGCAAACATCACCCCTGGGATATCTGGTTGCACTGGGTTGAAATTAATTGAAGTGATGAGTCTTTCCCGGGCAAACTTCCGGAGTCTCCCTCTCTTGATCGGATTTCTAATAATAAAAGAGACATGGTACAAAAGTGACAGCTGGTATACAATGCCTCGTGTTTAATGCAGCTTTTACACAGTTGATTATGAGTACACTGAGGTCAGGAACCTCAAAGCCCTGCATAAGGCTTAGAAGCAGTTATTGCACGTTCTGACACACTATACTTCATTGTTACCTTTAAAAGATTTCTGTTTTTTAAAAAAGTCAGTAACAATAAATCTATAATATGAGATACAACCTATATACACTATGGCTATTTTCTGCATTCATGCAAAGTCAATTATGGCTTTTACTTTATGTTCATACTGTTAACTACAGATGTGCAAAACTCAATCACATCTTAAAAGCTTTTTTCACCTGTCACTGTAAAGCTCTCCCTACTCTGAGCATGGGTGGGTAATAATTAACGATACATCTGATTTTTAGGTACAGGGCTAACGAGAAGCTGAAGGTGACTAAGTTAAGTCTTTGTACAAGGCAGAGCAGGAAGTGTACCAACAAAATTAAGGCCATGCTCAGAATGAAGGTCTGGGCTGTGGTGTCTGAGCTGATAACTGAAAGTACAAAGAAAACAAGCTGAATCATTGCTGTGTGGAAACAATAAAACTATTACACCACATATTTGTAATACTTGAGGTTAAGATTGTGCTCATTATTTTGCAGGCTAATGCCTGAATCAGGACACACAGTCTATTGTATAAAAATGAGAAATTTTGTATTCCGTGGGTGATTCAGTAAGAAGTTTCTCCACACTTTCTTGGGGACAACAGTTATTTTCCAGGAATGTGGTGCAACAGAAAAAACTTCTCCGACATGTCTGGGAATAATATCATCTTTTTTTTTCTTTTTTCTTTTTTTTTAAAACATGGACTTTAATGTCATTCCTGGAGTGCTGGTTTGATTCTAATTGTTTTATTGCATTTCCAAAAGTGACAAACATGTTTTGCTTCCCTTGTTGGTGACCTTTGCTGCAGCACTGTTCAACCTGATCAAAGACATGTGCGTTGCCACAGTTACCCAAGGCTGTAACTGCTATGCTCTCTTGTTGGGTGTTCCAGGTACCGTCCTAGCCCTGGTCAGTGAGGTAGAAACCTAATTTGGCCACATTCATCTCTCTACGAAGACGCATGATTTCCCAGAACATCTGCTCCGCTGAACATGGGAGGAACAAAAAAAATTAGAAAGAAAGATGTTGGTTGTTGGCAAAGTTAAGACCGAGTGGTAACAGAGCCGCGCACCTGTAATTCAATTTTAAAGGAAGACACATTATTCTCTAAGTAATTCTATGTAGTGCATAACTTCATGTGTTTTCTGGGAAAGAAGAAATTATTAAATGATACATCATATAATAAAAAGGACAACTGATTATTAATAAAACATCAACATAATGATTATTAAATAAAGATGTAAAAAGGCAAGATTAATCCATCACAACACGGCTCGTGCCCCAAAAAATACAGTGGAAGAAAGTTACCACAAAGTTACCATGAAATTACCCACTACTTACTTATGCTGTACTTAAAAATACGACCTACTACCTACTTGCAGTACAATTTGTATCTTTCAGTAAAATACCTTAAGTTACTCACTACTTAAAATTCCTCATGCATTGCATAAAATGACTTGCATAATAACTACATTTGCTTAAACTATTTATTTCTGTGTCTCTGCTAACTTACCATCATGTCTCACCAGGCCCTGCTGGATGTAGCGGATATAAGTGAAGAAATTGCAGACAGCCGTGATCTAGAAAAGCGAATATGTGACAAGGTCACGACTCTACACAGTGGCTACGCAAACTTTTATAACACTGGCATGTCTTGGAATTTTGTATCATTCAAACATTATTACTATAACTGCAGAAAAGTAATGAATGCAATTTGAACTTTGCAATTTGTACATATGAAGATGAAAATCACATTAAAGGCCTCTAATGAGAATAAAACAAAACATACAAAACACGAGAAGAAAAAAATGATATACTATGAAAGCTACCTGCCTTGAGGCTTCAGCTAGACAGAAGATGTTAAGTCGTTGCGTGAGTGCATCATTTGCTGGGTGCAAATGATGCACTCACCATATTTGCTAATGCTAATATGGTGCAAAGCGTGCTTAGGGCGAGGCACACAGAAACCAAACATTCCTTCAGAGAGAAAGATTGCCTGAGAGAAACAGCTGAGGATCTGAACCACAGGTAGAAACAACATGTTTGCTTGAGTCAAACTGTTTGATAAGGGTGTGCAAACAAGACTACAGGTGTGCCTTGGACGGAAAGGAAGTGA
The DNA here is from genome assembly GCF_041146795.1 of Maylandia zebra. NCBI lineage: Eukaryota > Metazoa > Chordata > Actinopteri > Cichliformes > Cichlidae > Maylandia > Maylandia zebra. The sequence continues at coordinate 15,474,896 of NC_135173.1, read as the reverse complement.
TATTTACCCGTGCTCGGCTGGAAGGTGAGATGTAATAGTAGCTCTCTTTGTCGCCAAGTTTAATGCGATGTTTGCAAAGCCGTGACAGGCCACTTAATGCACATTTTCTACAAGAGAAAACAACGTGTCAACAATTTATTGCAGCAACACGTAGATGCACAATCATCCGTTTTAGGACAGGATACAGCAAACATGAGCTTACGGGCCTTTCGTTCTTCAGCAGTAAAACATACTGAGAACACTTTACAACTCGTTTTAGTGAAAGAGGTGCGCAGAGAGAAAGTTAGCCACAAAAGGAATGAAAGTGGGATCCCGTCTGGTTCATTAATTTACAGATTTGTTTATATCGTTCCACACATCTGTGTTGACAGTTTTTTATTTCATGCCACAGTTATCAGAGTTAGTGAAAAGCTGAAAGGGTTATTAGCTCCCGAGAGGACTTACGTCTCTACTGCAGCCCTAAAGCCACTGGAAAAAAAACAAAACAATTTTAGATCAGGGTGATTAGAAATGTGCCCACTGATTAAACCACTCTCAGTCATAATTATAAGATAGACAAAAGGCTCTGATCATAAACCATCGATGGAAAAACCAAACCAACCAAATCAGAGCAGTGAGTGGTGAAACACGACAGGATGACAGTCGGGTAACTCACTTAGGACCTCCACACTCTATAGCTGAGGCTTTAACCATCGGTACTGCCGACATGGCGACAGGCTCAATGGTCAGAGAGTTGTTCTCCACTGCGCTCTGGACCAGGTGGGACAGCTGTGGAGAACAGGAATCAATAACTTTAACATAACTTCACATTAACTCTTCCACGGCATGCGTTTTTTGGGCATATTGGGGCCAGATGAATGTAAAAACAAAGAATTGCCACATTTTTTTTTTTACCTTATTTCTGTTTTTAAGAAAAAATAAGAGCCACATATGAGGATAATCGTTTAAAATTTTGATAAAACAGTAGCAGTATAATGTCCTTATAAGTGGATATCAGGCCCTTGTAGAGCAAAATTGAGTATTTTGGTCTAAATAACCAAAAATGTGATGTCCACATATGTGGACGCCAGGTCCTAGGAGGTTAAAATACACATGAAGCAGCATGGTAGCTGTACAAAGAAGCAGTGAGTATGACCTCTGATCTCGTGAAGGAGAGGCAGGGCCCGATGTCTTCTCTGTAAATACGACTCAGGAAGGCGGAGGAGCGGTCCAGGCTCGGGTGTTCCTTCCACATCAAAAACTCAGCAAACAAAATGGAGTCCATCTGCAGAGAGAAAGCCAAACCCTCACTCAAACTGGATAAAACTGATTCTCTGACACACATCTAGATTAAAGACGTGTTTAATCCCCAAAAGACCGATGACTGACAATAAAAGATCCACTGTTGAACACACAAAAGTGTTTAAATACTAAAGATAAGAAAATCTTGTATTCAAAGAATTCGGGCTGTCAAAACATCAGAGTTTAAAAAGGAAATATCGTCAATATAAAGCCCATAAAATTCCTCCACCTTATTTAGGATTTATATGATAGAAGACAAATGATCTCAGCAGACCTGAAGTGAAAATCCTTTTAAAATAATCAGGAAGTCTGGGAATACCAAAACAGACTGGACTGGAGCAAACCTTGAGCACGCTTTGGTCAATTCATATAGCTCATAATCTGGATTTAGAGAGTGTCTATAAATCTATGTTCTTCATACTTCAAACAAGGCAACTCTCAACAAGAAGCCCATTTTAATAAAGCAGACAGCGCTGATAGGTCACCTGTGGGTTTAACAAGCAGTTAAAGAAAATTCAAAACACATCAGTCGATCCTTTAAGGTGAAAAACGTAGTTAAGGTCCACCATCGCTATGAATTAAGGGATGTAATCATCTCCTCTCCTTTCATAAAAAGGATGGTCCGATGCATCCTCTGCTAAAGGATGTAATAAATGAAATACTGAAACACCTCATTTTGTTATCTGGAGAATTAAAATAGCTCTTAGTAATGCTGTTGTGCAGATAACTCCAGGTCAGGTCACTCAGTAACTGTCCCAGGCAAAACTGGCTGTTCGACAGCGCTCAGTCAAAGTTATGGAGTTTGTTGTAGGAAGGGATTCCCACAGTGTGAAAATTATGGAGTTTTATACTGAATTTGGCAGGAACACTTTCAGTGGCTGTAAGATCTACAGCGCCTCCTTCAATATTGAAAAAAAAAATGTAATATTGAAAATTGTTTCTAGCTGAATGGACACTTTGAGCTCTTTAAGCTAAAAACTGCTCCAAACGGTTTGTTCATTTCCATTTTGACCATTTGTTTAACTTTAGCTTTCATTTTTTTTAATGTTAGTTTTACTTTTTATTCTTATTCTTATCAATGGTGTTGTTGGTAGTAGTAGTAGTAGTAGTAGTAATAATATATGGGCGGTACTAGCAACGGGGAAGTAAAATAATCCAATGCATCATTATAACCACTTGACTGACAGTCATGTAGACATCCTCAATGTCAAACATCAGCAACAATGTCTCCTCAGGCTCATTGCATAGACAAATACAGTGGGGCAAAAAAGTATTTAGTCAGCCACCGATTGTGCAAGTTCCCCCACTTAAAATGATGACAGAGGTCAGTAATTTGCACCAGAGGTACACTTCAACTGTGAGAGACAGAATGTGAAAAAAAAATCCATGAATCCACATGGTAGGATTTGTAAAGAATTTATTCGTAAATTAGGGTGGAAAATAAGTATTTGGTCAATAACAAAAATACAACTCAATACTTTGTAACATAACCTTTGTTGGCAATAACAGAGGTCAAACGTTTACTATAGGTCTTTACCAGGTTTGCACACACAGTAGCTGGTATTTTGGCCCATTCCTCCATGCAGATCTTCTCGAGAGCAGTGATGTTTTGGGGCTGTCGCCGAGCAACACAGACTTTCAACTCCCGCCACAGATTTTCTATGGGGTTGAGGTCTGGAGACTGGCTAGGCCACTCCAGGACTTTCAAATGCTTCTTACGGAGCCACTCCTTTGTTGCCCGGGCGGTGTGTTTTGGATCATTGTCATGTTGGAAGACCCAGCCTCGTTTCATCTTCAAAGTTCTCACTGATGGAAGGAGGTTTTGGCTCAAAATCTCACGATACATGGCCCCATTCATTCTGTCCTTAACACGGATCAGTCGTCCTGTCCCCTTGGCAGAAAAACAGCCCCATAGCATGATGTTTCCACCCCCATGCTTCACAGTAGGTATGGTGTTCTTGGGATGCAACTCAGTATTCTTCTTCCTCCAAACACGACGAGTTGAGTTTATACCAAAAAGTTCTACTTTGGTTTCATCTGACCACATGACATTCTCCCAATCCTCTGCTGTATCATCCATGTGCTCTCTGGCAAACTTCAGACGAGCCTGGACATGCACTGGCTTCAGCAGCGGAACACGTCTGGCACTGCGGGATTTGATTCCCTGCCGTTGTAGTGTGTTACTGATGGTGACCTTTGTTACTTTGGTCCCAGCTCTCTGCAGGTCATTCACCAGGTCCCCCCGTGTGGTTCTGGGATCTTTGCTCACCGTTCTCATGATCATTTTGACCCCACGGGATGAGATCTTGCGTGGAGCCCCAGATCGAGGGAGATTATCAGTGGTCTTGTATGTCTTCCATTTTCTGATGATTGCTCCCACAGTTGATTTTTTCACACCAAGCTGCTTGCCTATTGTAGATTCACTCTTCCCAGTCTGGTGCAGGTCTACAATACTTTTCCTGGTGTCCTTCGAAAGCTCTTTGGTCTTGGCCATGGCGGAGTTTGGAGTCTGACTGTTTGAGGCTGTGGACAGGTGTCTTTTATACAGATGATGAGTTCAAACAGGTGCCATTCATACAGGTAACGAGTGGGGGACAGAAAAGCTTCTTACAGAAGACGTTACAGGTCTGTGAGAGCCAGAGATTTTCCTTGTTTGAGGTGACCAAATACTTATTTTTCACCCTGATTTACGAATAAATCCTTTACAAATCCTACCATGTGAATTCATGGATTTTTTTTTCACATTCTGTCTCTCACAGTTGAAGTGTACCTCTGGTGCAAATTACTGACCTCTGTCATCATTTTAAGTGGGGGAACTTGCACAATCGGTGGCTGACTAAATACTTTTTTGCCCCACTGTATCTCCAGAGAGACAAGATTTTGATTTTGGTTTTTGATTTCTTTAGCTTGTTTTCAAATACACAATATCATTTCTGGTAGTTTTTAGTTCTCTAAAAACTTGTTTTAGTTCGTTATAATAACCTTTGTTCATAGTAAGACATAACACCAGTTATGTGGACAGGATCTAGAGACAATAGCTCCACAAATGACACATCACTTGCAGTTAAACATTAATCCATTATGATAGAAAAGTCAAACAATAATTTCAAACTCATAAAAAAAAAAAAAAAAAAAAAACAACAGCTGCAAAACTGTGAGCCCGAAATTTACAACCTTGGGTAATATGGATAAGAGACACCAGGGACAATTAGTTTTGGTAACCCTACCACACTTTAGCAATGAGCCAGAGGCACTGACATTACTGAACCAGCTCTACAAATTCTCGAAATTATGGCGACATAAAATGGTATCTTTTGTTTTTGTTGTAGTCATACTAGACAATCCAGTGAGTGTGTCATGCTTGGCAATTTTCAAAAATATCTATAATATCTCGATATTAGCCAACATATCAGTGATTATCTGTCAAGAACTGGGTATAAACTTTGTGCATCACTAATGTACGTTCAACACAGATAACTCCAGTAAGAAGCAAACAGCTGCATCAAGAAGTCCCTGTTCACCTTACATACACGCTGACAAATTTCAATACAAACTACAGAAAGAAAAGCTCTCAGACCAGACTCACCACACTCTTGACTCAACAGATATCACAGTCTAGAATCACAGTCAAGACGCAGGTAAATGTGAAAGATTAGAGAAATGTAGGAAATGTAAAGGAATGCAGATTACCTGTCTGCCATCAGTGCCCATCCCCTCTATCTGTTTTTGCCATTGAGGGTCATAGGTCATACTGACAGACTGGCCAGGTATCAGACAGAAGATCAGAGAGAGGAGGGCAGGAGCAGCAGGCTGAGAGAGGAAGAGACCCCAGATAAAGACAAGAAGAACAAGTCGGAGAGGTTAGCAGAAAGAAGGGAAAAAAGGAAAGAGAATCTGGCTAAAAGTGATAAAAGTGACTGGAAACAGAAATGGGAAATAAAGTGGGACGCATACCTGAAGGAGAGGAGAGACAACTGTATAAACTTCAGTTTACCTCTCGGTCCTCTTTGGACACAGGCTGAATGGAAACTTCTTTTTTTGCAGGTGAGAGTGGAAATGCACCGCTGGCACTCTTGTTCCGTATGTGCGATTTGTACGATCCCCTGGTACCTGAAGACTGCAGCTGTGGATGCAGCTGGCGATTTGGTGAAGAAGGTGTGGACGTCAACACCAGAGTCTTGAGTGCCGTCACTTCTGCTTGCAGAACATCAATCTGCAAGCCAGACACAAAAAAATTTAATATTGATAATTTGAGGCTATTTTATGACCTTCAACTATGTGAAAAAAAACTGTTCTGATTCAGGAAAGATTTCTGTTCTTCACTGTTTTAATTTTTTTTTTTTAAAGAAACTTCACACACCTTCCCCTGAGCCTCCTTGAGCTGTTTCTCTGAAGCTGCTTGTTTCACGTTGGCATCACGCACCATCTTGTGAGCCTCCTGTTGAAAAGTACCGGTAAATTGAGACTAATTAAAATTGTACGTTCAAAGCTCAGCAGCTAGACAAAGACAGTGACTGGCTGGTCAACACAGCAGAACATGTAAGGAAAAAGATGACCTTCGTGGCATTAAAAAACTACTTTTGGTAAGAAGTGTGCTGTCAATTTTGCGACTGAAAGGTATTTTCTGCAGCTGGTCTTACTGCATATGTTTAAGAGTGTAAGATTTTGAAATATACTTTGGATTATTTTCCATCAGAAATTATCTGCGCTGCTCTTAACAGACTTCTGTTCACTATTAAATTGAGCTGGCTGCATCTTTGTTTATATATTGATGCATTTTAGTAGCTAAACCTCAGAGCTAATTTAGAACAAACTTGGTAAATCTTGCTCTTAACAAAGAGATGGACTCCCCCAGAGTCAGTGGGTCAAAATTTTTTCAAAGCAATTACAATGTTGCTTAAAAATCACATCAACCTGAAATTTTTATTTATATAAAGGAAGTGATGGTTCTGTAGAAATGCAAACTGCTGATTTAAGGACTTTTGTGGCATAGCACCAACCACCTTCTTCGTCACCAGCTGTCAGAATTACAGTGCACTCAGCAGAGAGCGATGATTACTGCTGACCTCAAACAGACTGGCTGTCAGCTCCTCTAGCTCCTGCTCCAGTTGATTCCTAACTTGCGACAGACGCTCGCACTCCTTGTCCTTTAGTTTCAGTTCCTGAGATGTGCAGGGGAAAAGGACACAACCACATTTAAAACAGAGAAGAACATTTGCATTGTCAGCGCCTTGTTTTCCTGGTCACACTATCTTTTGTTTCTCTGTGTGTGCGCAACCACAAAGTAGGTTACTATACCTTCTTTGCAGCATCCAGCTGTTCCCTGAGGATTTCGGACCCTTTTTCCCTGATTTCCAGGGAGGAGCTGCGAAGCCGGGAGAGCTGGCCATGGCCTCGGATTGACGTGGGCCCGACCTGGCCTCCTCCCTCCATTCTGGTCTCTGGTTCTGGATCCAGATCTACCAACCTTCACAAGACCACAAAAAATAAATTGTGTAATAAAAATAAATAAATATATAAAAATAAAACCAATCCTGTACTTAACTACACCCTAATGAGGTTTACAATTTACTACTACTTCTACTAACAGGTCTCTAATGGCTGGTATGCCGTGTTTACAAAAATACAACCAGAGCATTTTCACATTTAAAACCCAGAGGTTTCCCCAATTTAAAAATATAAAAATAAAATGAAAAGTAGCTCGACAAAAAAAGGATCACAAAATCAAATGTTGGCCTTCAGCATTAGTATATTAATGCTTTTCAGGTAATAGTTTAGATCACAACCCTGGATCCTGACACAGTTGCCATTTAGGCTTTGCTAAGTGTACAATCTGATTACTTAACACATCATGTTGGTAGTAAGTGTGTAGATTTTACAGTAATTTAAAAGACTAAAATTAACACCAATGATAAATAAACTAAACATCTACAAGAAATAAAAAGTAAACTGAAACTAGAACCACTTTTTAAAACTACACTATAAAATGTAAACAAAAACTAAAACTGTAGAAAACCAAATAATACTTAAAAGAAAAAACACCAAACCATAACAACCTTAGAGCCAGTGTGATTACTTACAAAACCCTGAGATTCATTTCTACTTACTTTTACAGTGTCAACACAATCTAACAACAATAGCCTTCTTGGTTACAACAGTGCGCTCACTGCAAGACCCCGGGGTGGACCTCGCACCACAGCTTGGAAACCCCTGATACAGCATTAAAAATCCCGACATTTGAATTTAAAGGAAGCTTAAGTTACTTTTATCCCCAAGTTGCAGATAAATCGGTCCACAAAGCAGCTAAATAATTAGCAGACCTTGAGCTAACTAGCTAGTTAGCTTACATTTCCAACTTTTTTTCCTTTCTTTTTTTTTTTTTCTTTTTTTTTTTTTTTACCACGGAGAGGTCCCGCGTCAGTATCCGCCCTTACCCTCTCTGTCAGTGTCCGGGACAGCAGATAAATAAACCTCCCAGCCCGTCTGCGTATTTGTCAGCTGCTCCTCTCCAGTTTCCCTGAGCTGCTGCTGCTGCTGTTAAGTTAAGAAATATAGCATAAACCAAGCTAATGTCCGAGCGAGTTTCAGTGAAACTAATCCCAGTCGTTTTCAATCACAGCTGAGGAATGCGGACGCCTGCGCAGACGATCAACCGCCCAGCAGCAGCAGTTTCAGTCAGAAACAAGACGAAAATCAAGAGCAATGCCAGCTCTGGTTTGCACTTCCTAGAAATAACACTCACTCCTTTCTTCTCCTTTTTTTTTTTTGCCAAGACAGGAAAATGAGTGTATCTCCTTTTTCCTGCCTCCTCCTCCTTCTTCTTCTCTCTTCTTCGCTCTCACAAGTCACATGATGACATCCACCCGACTGCCCAACCGGCACGTCCTGTACGTGGACCAACAAGGTGTCACGGGTCTACCTGCTTAGGTGTATGCTTTTTGCGTGACCAGAGACAACCGATTACAGAGTCACTCTATGGAAAATCAGTGAGTCCCCCCTCTCTGATCCCCAAATATCAGCTGATAATTTTTATTTTACTTTATTTTGTAGTAACTTTATCATACTTAATGGAACCATACAAATAATTTTTCTTCACTGGGTAAAAGCCATTCAGGGCACAGAAATGAAGCAAGAGGCCTAAAATCCAGCTTTTGTAAGTGCAATGTAGCACAGAGTGACAGAGCCTTATGTACTTACCGTGTTTATATACTTTATATTAAGTGTTAAAATCTCTTACATTCAAGGATGATAAAACATAACGTGCGCTAGTTGCATTTATTTATTTTTTTGTAATCAAAATTAAAAATAGTAAGTTACTAAAAATTGTTTTTTCATTTAGTAGAACTTGATTTTTCCGATTGTGCAATACTAATTGTTTACCCACAAGTTATTTTTAGTACTGTGTACTGGCAATGAATAAGATGTCTTAACATAGTTATCTTTTTCTCTTTTTTTCAGTCCACATGTTTGCATACTTTTTTAAGTTCCTGGAACTAATTAGGTTGTACAGGGTACTCAGAATAAATAAGTTGCCCTAACTTAGTTATCTTAAGTAAGATTAGCTTTTTTGAGGCAACAAGTTTGCATACTTTTTTTAAGTTCTGGGAACTAATTTGATTTTACAGTGACCTGATTCCTGCTGTAATTAAATCAGAAGTTTGATCAAAAGATAGTCAAGAATCAATAAAGTTGAATAAAAATATAATTTTAATGTGTAAACCTTTAAGCCCTGTCTGTGAGGAAAGTGTAGCAGGCAGAAAGCTAGAGAAATAGAAATGTTTTTGATTTTATTATGCATGAACAACCAGAAGAAGTCATTTTTAACTGTATTGCGATTGATTAAGCCTTCTTTTTTTACAAATTGGATTCACTGTTTTTGAGATTTGCTCTGCTCACTGCCACGATCTTGGATTGGGGCAGTGAGGGCGTTCTCCCCTTAGCCATGCAGGATGGCTGAGGATTGTAAAACCAAAACTGAGAAAGTTTTTGATTTGAAGGTAAATATGTTAAATAAAAAAGTTAATTATGAACCAAAGTTAGTTTGCAGTCTTATCTGCAAACGTGCTGAACTTATTGTACCAAAAGGGTGGTGAGATTTTATCCCCTATGGTTGCCTCCAGGGTCCCTGAACTTTAATGTTCATCATGGTTTTATATTCATATGAAATATGGTTGAAGTTACAAATAATAATATCAGCGCCAATACTCTAAGTTTACATTTTTTTCTATTCTTGGATCTGTTTGATGTCACTAAGAGCCAATATTCTAATATGGTTATCTCAGCCCCACACCTTTTACTGTGAAATCAGAAGCCCCATCCACTTGCTCTTCAAACCTGGTCTGCCAAAATCACAGAGCGGGGATGTCAAACTTGTTTTATATTGTGGGCTGGACCAGTTAAACTATCCTTTCTTTAACTACACACGTAATCCCTGAGATATAGTAACATAGTGTTATGTGTTAACATATATATATATAATGTAAAATATCTACTTCAGGTTCTTCTATGAGATAAAGAAATGCTGTTGCATTAATTACAGACATCTGTCAGCATGACTCTTTTGGGTGTAAATTGTAAGAAATAAATGTGTAAAATTACAGAGTTCTGGTATCTCATTGCCCAGGCTGTCCTGTAAGTATATATTTTTTTTATTTTACTGAGGGCCTATTATTACTATTACTATTAAACAAAAAAGAAATTTCTTAAGTAGTTTCTGGAAAAAACAGGAACTTTGCTGTCACTGAATTGTTTTACTTAATTACTTTGGTGTAGTATGAATGGCCATGGTGGAGGTCTTTATCATTTGGCAAAACTATAAAACTTACAGTTAAAAGTCTAGGATTATTCCTTCCTTCGCATTTTCTAAAGCCATCCAATTGGCCGGATTGGAGTCTTTAACTGGCCGATTCCGGCACCTGGGCCTTATTTTTGACACTCCTACTATAGATGGTGTAAGAGACCGATGTAGCTACTCAGCTGTTTATGAAGTCCTGAAACCGCACATGATGAGCAAGGAGTGGATCTGACTTTAAAACCAAGAAGGAAGCCCACTTGTTGGGTAATGACATTTAATTGACGAGTCTTTAGCCAATGAGCATTCTTAGACAACCTCCTGACTCTAAGCCTAATCATTTCAATATGTCCTAAAAATACAGAGCAAGGTTTTTTGCAACCAGATGAGTCGCCTCCTGCTGGCCATTAAAAGGAATGCACAAATCAGTAGACGTAAGACCAGTGTGATAAGGGTGGGGATAAATCATGTCCAGGAACACTAATTAATAGATCACAATTTCACACAAGGCTGTGAGACTGTGTTGGTTTACATGAAGCAGCCAATCAGAAGAGAGGACAGGGAGCTACAATGGTTTCCTTCAGCGGATGAACTTGGCTACTCCAAGGTCCAGTTTTTCTTAAATTTTTTTAATCTCTGACATGTCCTGTCAGTGAATTTGTCAGTAGGAAAGAATTAGGAATACTGCTGACTGCAGGGTTTAAGACGCTAAAACTCGAAACGTTCTGTGCGGATTACATTTCAAGCATTTATCCTCCATCTCAGGCCAACACCGGCACGTTTTCCAACTTTTGCATGATCGCTGAACAGCAGAAGGATTTTTCATTTACAAAACATGCCTAAGAAAATACCAATCACTGTTGGAGTTACACTAAAACTAAACACAGACCTTTGTTTGCACTTTTGCATATCTGACTCGGTCACCTTGTTACAAGTGCACGCGCCCACAATCACAGACTTCACACTGAGCAGGACTTGTGACAAAGCAATGTGCCACTTTTAGATACATTTTACACCATGTGCAGAATTACACAACTATCTCTGGAGAATCTGGATAAAGGGAAGATAAATGTATACATGAATCTTTATACATAAGCAGCAACTGGCACGTGTTATGTTAAAAAATGTGTTTTATCAGTTTATCCAGTGCTCCAAGATTTAACACTTACTGTCCGACAACACAGCCTTCCTCCTCGATGACCTTGCTAGACTTGTGCCTGACAGTAGACACATTTTGTGTGCCAAAGAAGACTGCAGAGGAGTATACTGCAATCCCAGATATTCCCGCCTTGAGGACTTCATATCCCGGGCTCGATGAAGTTGAAGGTGGAGAAGAGGAAATCTGGACGCTGTGAATTCCCTCAAAAGCATCCATAAGTTATCTCTCAGGCTGTGCAGAGATTCATCAAATGCTGTTGGATAGCTCCTGGGATGATTTAGTTTGTGGAAGGATGACTCTGACGTGTGTGGGTATTAAGCACCTAAGATGCAGAAAACACAGAGTTACATACTGCAACTTAAAATCAGTGCAACTAACTTCAAGATCTTTTCCCCTTTCTGAATACCACATTTTCTTTTCTTTGCAGGCTGATTGTGCTCAGTCTGTTAAACTGCACTTGTGAGATGAATTAAGGAGAAAAAAATAGAGAGGATATACTCACCAGAAATATGTAAAACTGATTCACAGATGTTGCCAGTGCAGAAGAAAATCTGCCAAAAGCAGCAGAAACCAAACACCCTGCACTTCGCCCTGCTGTTGGTCCTTCTGGTTATACAGGAAGGGTTAATCACTAACACACTCTGACCAGTAGCGATTCAGCTGTATGCATTTTTTCCAGCAGAGGGGGGTCACACACGTTCTCACCTGACCAGGAGTTTGCCATGATGAAATCCTGCTACAGATGGGAAAAAAACAGCAAAGGTGACCTGACATTGAAACACTAGAACAATAGCTCAGAGGTGTGTACCTAATGCACACCTCTGAGATGTAGAAAAAGTGTTAAATTACAAAAAGTCGAAGCAGGCTGAGATTTGGTTCACAGAGTCATATTTCTAACCTAAACCCACACACTCAGCATTTATACTCGTAACCAGCCTATTTGTGGCAGTGTGGGTTCTCTGCTGCCCTCAGATTTGCTCAGATTAACAGGAGCTGGCCTCACAATGCAGCTTTGTTGGAGAAACAGATTAACACATCAAGTGACCGGAGGTGTAGGAGGCCCTCGCTCGCTTTTTCTTTCCTGCTTTGCTTTCTCCAACATTATCCCTGAACGCTGCCACCGCACATCTTGAACCGCAGAGAGCATGATGGCCATTTTCGTTTTCTTTAAGTAAGTCTGCGCATATCACCTCTCTCACAACCTTGAAATCCGAATCGCATCACATTTCAAGGTGTCTTTTTCCAATCAGATTAAATGAGGACCACAAATCAACCCATCTGAGCTGCTTGGTTTACCTCTCTGTCCTTTCAGATCTGTCACCACACTGGTCTTAAGGGGCTGATCGCCGAACCTGAGCTCAGACGAAGCACGGAGGACAACACCACGCTGGTTTCCTTCATGTCAGGCCTCAGTCAGCCAGCACGTTGGCCAACAAGCAGCAGCAGCGATGACAGTGACGTACTCCCGCCGAGTTGCTGATGCGGGTTTGGGGACCTTTTTTCACCTTCTCCTGCGATGGAAGGGCAGCATCTACAAACTGCTCTACAGGGAGCTTATCATCTTCACTCTGCTCTACTACTTCTTCAGTGTTGTTTACAGGTAGGAAAGTCACATTACAGCAGCACGAGTTTTGCTCTCATAATGACATTTTTCTGTTTTTAAGAGAGAGTTAACTGTTTTGGTCCCAAAACTGGGAATTATGAGTCATCTTTTAGGCCTCAGTTGGATTAGGAACATAATTAACTTTAAATGTAATTTTACTTTAAAGCTTCAAAAAAACAAACAAACAAAAAAAAACTAGCACTCATAAATTAATTAGACTACCACTCCAATGTAAGGTTTATGTCCCTTATGCTCTATATTTAACAGTATTGGTAATAACTAAAATCAGTTTCTGTAATGGTTTATGGCTCTTTAAACAAAGTGATATTTGTATTGCTAAAATATGATTGTTGTTGTTAAGCAGAAAGAAAAATATTGTAAAGCACATTATTATTATTAACTTACATTCCTGAAAAAAGAGTTTAGATTTAGTGGTCAGATGTTGTGTTTTCTTGTTTTTATCACAGATGGTGTAATAAATCACTGTACATGCTTTCCTCTCCTTTTTATTGTGCCATTCAGTGTTATCTACAAAAATGAAAATTCACAAACATCTCAAAAGTTCATTCTTATTATGAGTAGATGGTTGCGTGTCTGTTTGAGTAGCACCCTGCTACATAACGGCATCTGTGACCCTTTTACAGCTCTTAAAATAGCTTTAAGTGTTCTGCGAGATGTATTTCACAAGGCAGGTATTAACAAAAGTAACAACCCTTCTGACTTTGGCAAGTAAAAGAGTCACTTTGCTGTTTTAACAGAGCTCGCGTCAGTGCTTTTGATATTTCCCTCACCAGGTTTGTGTTAAACGATGATCAGAAGAGGCTGTTTGAAAAGTTGTCGATATACTGCGACCGCTACGCAGAGCTCATCCCTGTGTCATTTGTGTTGGGTGAGTTGTGGCTCACTAACCCTAACCCTTTTAAGTCAGGAGGGCATCACTGAAAGTTTCACTTCATTTATCTTAACCAGGTTTCTATGTGACTTTGGTCGTGTCCCGTTGGTGGGGACAGTTTGAGAATGTACCCTGGCCAGACCGTTTGGCAGCATTAGTCGGAGGTCACGTTCGAGGAGCTGACGAAACATCCCGGCTGACCCGCAGGACACTTATGAGGTACGCCAACCTCTCTGGTGTGCTCATCTACCGCTCCGTCAGCACAGCAGTCTACAAGAGGTTTCCAACCATGGAGCATTTGGTGCAGGCAGGTGGGTCGTTTGCTGTTATTAGTCTTGCCTCTTTAAAACATAGCATGCTGTGCAGAAGCTGCACAGCATTCAGACCCAATGTCTTCTTCTCATGTGGCTGAACTGATGAGAAGATTATGAGGCGAGCTCTGGCTGTTCACCAGGACTATGCGTGCAGGAACACGCACCTTTTGGCTGCTTTCATCAACACGTTGTGTTTTTCCATCTCAGGTTTGATGACATCAGAAGAGCTGAGGCACTTGGAGGATTTGCCCTCCCCTCATAATAAGTTCTGGGTGCCCTGCATGTGGTTTGTCAGCCTGGCTCTGAGAGCACGGACTGAGGGTCGCATCAACAACGACGTGGCGCTCACTGCTCTCCTCACTGTAGGTGCCCGTGTGCAAACCAAAGCCTCACAGCCTGCAAATATTTTCTGGTTTTGCATGACTTTTACTGTTTTCTGTTTAGGAGTTGAATAGCTTACGGGCGAAGTGTATGAAGCTGTACGGCTATGACTGGATCAGCCTGCCTCTTGTCTATACTCAGGTTTTTGTTTATATTGCATTCAGCACTGAAATCAAAAAGTAGCCGATAGCAGTAATATTAGGTACTAAAAATATAATGGTTTTCTTGCAATAATCATCATATACCTTAAATCGTTAACCCTCCCTAATCCAGATGCATTTGATCGGCAATAAAAGCCATAACTCAAGATAAACTGTTTCTCTAGGATGGTGTAAAACAATCCTAATTAAAGGCATATAATCAGTTAATGCTCTGACTTTTTTTTTTAATTAGGTGGCAACAGTTGCAGTCTACAGCTTCTTCCTAGCGTGTCTGATCGGTCGTCAGTTCTTGGATCCAACTCAGGGATACCCTGGTCATGAAATGGATTTCTACCTCCCTATTTTTACCCTGTTGCAGTTTTTCTTCTATGTTGGATGGCTGAAGGTGAGGGACCACTGATTGATCATGTCTGTGGTTCTTAAAGTTGAGGCCTTCCGCCACAAAAAGAAAGGAATTTGCTACTGGACAGTTCATCCCATTGAGCACTAAAGATGTGCAGAACAAGACTTGGAAAACATTTTTCTTTAATTGAACAGATGAAACATCCCCAACTTTGACAAAAACAGCTGGTCAACAAATGAAATAACCACTTGTGTTGAAAAAATAAATATAAACAAGAACTAAAAAGGAGGATTACTAACATCTAAACTCTGGATTATGCTGATTGCTGACTTTGACTTGTTAATTTGTCCACTGAGTTTCATTGAGGTAGTGTGTTTGTTTTGGTCTCAGGTGGCTGAACAACTCATAAATCCATTCGGTGAAGATGATGATGACTTTGAAACCAACTGGCTTGTGGACCGCAATTTGCAGGTGTGAATCTAAACCAAACTATTTGCTAACTGATCCTAGACAGCGAGTGTATTGTTTGAGTCAATGTGGTTTTCACTGTGTCCCAGGTCTCATTGTTATCTGTGGATGAGATGTACGATAGCCTGCCTCTGGTTGAGAGGGATATGTACTGGAATGAGTCGGAACCTCAGCCGCCCTACACTACTGCCAGCGCTGAACACCGCAAACCCTCCTTCATGGGCTCAGCGCTGGATATCAGGTTTAATGATTCTTTCTTTCTTTCTTTCTTTCTTTCTTTCTTTCTTTCTTTTTCTTTCTTCTTAATAAACTTGCTGAACATATGTCAAACCTTCTGTTTGGTCTTCAGTGTTCCTAAGGAGGAGATGGAGTTCCAGTCCAATCTGGAGCAGATCAAAGAAAATGAGGAAGCCAACTACTCCACTCCTCTGCTTGGAGGGCTTGGTCGTCTTCTCGGTGTCCACTCCCCAAACTTCCCTCGCTCCTCCCGGGTGTCACTTCTCCGCCGTCGCCCTGGAGCTCCACTAAGCCGCTTTCCCCTTTACTTGCACACAGAGGCACCTTTGACTCAAGGTCAAGCCTGCCAGGAGGGAGATCCTGACTACGCCTTTTCCACCACACCCTTGTACGAAAGACCAGGTTTCTATAGCTGCCCACAAACCCCAATTCACTGCATTCCTCCTGCGGTGCCCCGTCCTCGACCTGCTAGGAGAACCCAAAATGACTTGGATCACAGCTGCAGTTCTCTAGCCCCTCCAACTGTGGGCTCCCAGATGCTGCCTCCCGACACCCCTAACCACATCCCCCCTCCGCCATCCTCTGCTTTCCCCTGGCTGAGTGAGGATGGGGATACGCAGAGTGCACCTACCTTCTCCTTCCCCGACCCTCCACCTGAACTCTGCCCAATATCTAAACTCAGACTGGGACACGGCCTGCTATCTCGCCGCCCTCCCCCTCCTCGCCTCACCCTGGACACCCTACCATCTGCTGACATTCAGCCTGGACCAGCAAGTGGCCGGGCTGCGGGAGGCGGAGGAGAAAGGGTGTTCTCGTTCACTCCGCCCTCTCGCACAACGGCAGCAAATCCCGGTAATCCCAACAGCAGCTCTAGCAGCATTAATGTAACAAGCACCAACAGCGCAGGCACGACGGGAAGTCTTTGCAACGGCACAGGTCACGGTAATTTTAGTAACCATGGGAACTTCAGCGGCAACATGAGGGCAAGCAACGGGGGCACCAACGGTGGGTTGAGCAATAACATGAACACAGTTTCCACTTCAGCGCCATCGCAGCAAGAAACCAATCAGCAAAACTCGCCCAACGATTCAGGAATCTCACTCGCCGAAGGAGACCTGCTGGGCGTTCTGGTGGATGGTGGGGTGAACAAGGCAGCAGGAGGGAGGGAGCAGGACTAAGAAAAGAAGGTGTGACTCACTGTTTTTTTTTTAAGCACATGTGCCAAATATCTCACAAAAACAGGCACTGGACTGTATCAGCTGGAGCCACTAAAAATTATTTACTTTCCAATGAACTCTCACAGAAGAATTAACCTACTTGTAATATTTTTTAAAAAAGGACCTTATGAGATTTGACCCTCAGTGCATTATGGAAAAATACTTTCCAGTTTCATCAGTGGCAGCCAAAATGTGTATATTCTTCATCTGTGGTAGTCTTTGCATCAGTGTCTTTATTAATAAATATTATATATTATTCTTCTTTTGACACTATTAAAGTTTTTTTCCAAATAAAATGAAAAACTTTAATTTATTTGTACATTACAACTTTATTGTTTTATTTTACAAGCATACTGAATCTACAATTTGACTTAACATCTGCAGAAGGAAGCAATCAGTCCAAATAAAATACAATGAGAAAACATTTTCACAGGTCTCACTGCTTATGCATGTTAATGTTTATTTAACTGTCAAAAATAAAACAAGCTGAAAGATTTTATGAGACATTAAAAAAATGACAAAAATGTACAATGTTATTCATAATTATGGATGGTAGAGCTAGCTTGTCTGCTCCAATGGACCTGGCATGTTAAAAAATGGTGTATATTTGAGAGATAGGGAATTGTATTCTTAGCTCTGAACTATCAGTGTTCTGTTTCAAGTATGCTTCCTTCAGGATTTGATAGATGGGCAAGTGGCTTTTTCCACCATTAAAAGTGCATTTAGCTGCAATTTCAGCTTTCTGAGCTATCTCATCGCACTGCCCTACATCATGCTCTTGAGGTGGCTCGTCTGTTTAAGTCAGATGTAGTGAAAGTGGAGTTTCATTGATTGGACAAAGCAGAAGGCGTCTCACAGTGAGATACAGAGCTCAGTTTTCAGAGAACTAGAGTTGTGCTAGTAACCAAAGGTTTCTTAAAATAAAGACAAATGGAAAACAACACACACACACACACACACACACACACACACACACACACACACACGCTATAAAATAATAAATATAATTAAATTAACCAGTGTTTTAGTATTGTTACATATTGTAACAAGAATATATTGGAGTGGTCTATAAACATGGTTCTTGGCTTTTATGTGTGGATGGTGGTTAAACTATGAGAAATATTCTGTGAAAAAAAGAAAAAGAATAAAATAACTGAATAGGCCAGAAAAACCTTATTGCGAATAATACCGTGGTAGCTTTATCAGTACACAGAAGCCTGGGGCTTCAGCTGGACAAAATACCTCAGCCTGAGTGTGTAATTTTTGGGAGGTGTAGCTTAATGCCAACATGGTGCCACACTACCTGAAGAGGAGCTTGAAAAGCCAAAAAATGCACCAAGATGGTTGGACTTAAGTGCTAAATAAGAGCTAATGAAGTGATGACACACATGGTAGGTCCAACTCTGTCCAAAGTGCCTTTACCTTACTTTACAGTCACAAAATTTTAAACACCACTGGTATAACAGATAACAAAGCAGAATTTCTCTTTGCTTTTTAAATTCTCAAACAAAAAAGGTTGATTAACAATTTTTCAATGCATGTAATTTAAATTATTGCAGCCTAAAACGTTTCAGTGCCACGGTCCAATCTTCCTAAACCTGACATGTAAGGAAACCTGAATGCATAACTAGCATGATTTAAAGGCCTGCTTAGTCTTTTTTTTTTTTTTTTTTTTTTTTTACACACTACACGTAGTATGAGGTGAGGGTTACACAACTCCAGTCTGCGCTACAGCCTCTGCTAACAGCTAATGAACACAAATAAAGCAGCATTCTTTTAGAACATATGCAGTATATACTGTATTTGGCAGACATGCAGCAGAATTACCCATGATCACATGTGCCTCAATTTAACTGCCCTCTTCAGCCATGGTGTGTTTCTCAAAGAGGTACTCAGCCATGCCGCTCTGAGGGGCTCCCATCCGGCGTAGGTTTGAGGTCCAGTCGGCGAGCTGTTTGATGGATTTTACCTGCTCGTCCAGAAAATGTGTTTCTATGAAGTCGCACATCTGCGGGGGACGGAAAAAGACAATATGCTGCATCTTACTAGATAGTCATATCCGAACAGCGGAGACTGTACATCCTCCACGCCTGCTTCTTACATGAGGGTCATTGTGTTCAGTGGCCATTTTCTGCAGGTCCAGCAGGGATTGGTTTACATTTTTCTCCAGCTGCAGGGCACACTCCAAGGCCTCCACGCCACTCCCCCACTCATCTCTATCCGGTTTCTAACGCATTAATATTTCAAGAAGATTCAGCACCGATCAGATTCATGTAAAATTATTCATATTAAAGCAACCTGAAGCACTGCAGTCCATCCATTTTTATAATTAAAAAACATTGTAAAGCCTTGATGAATAAAAAGACTGTTTTGTTTTTTAATATAAAAAGACATGAATTTGGCTTTTTTTTTTTTTTAACTCATTAGCGAAAATATCCTTACATACCCTGATGTCTTGCAGAAATATTTTGCCTCCCCGCTTGTTCTGGAAGGTCATCAGCTTCTCTGCATGCACAACCTCTTCTTTGGACTGATTGTGAAAAAACTTTGCAAAATTTGGCAAGCATTTATCATCCCTTTCAAAATAATATGCCTAAAAGTCAGGAGAGTAAACAAAAATAAACAAACAAAAAGATTAAAACACTCTTTTTAATGCCTTTGAAATAACACAGGGCTGTGATACATAACACCACTGACTCAGAAACATTTCTTACCATAGAGAGATAAACATAAGAGGCATACAGCTCCAGGTTTATCTGTCTATTAATGGCAGCCTCGCAGTCATGGTGGAAGTTTTGACGGATCTGAGAAGTCATTTCTGGAAAGATCATAACAATAACTAAATGCTGATCAAATGTAAGGCTGTTCATAACTGGAGAAGCAGATTATTCAGGCAGTTAATTGCAGTATGTTGCATTTTAAAAAAGTATCTAGCCATCAATACTGAGACACTGAGAATTTACACTTCACGTGTTTGTTTGCCTGCATCAAACTAAACACAACTACTTTTAAAACATCTGAAAAATGTCCCTACATATAAATAATCGAGTGGACACTACAACGTCATCTGTATTCACATTAATCCAGACAAATGACCTTGGGACTAAAAAAGGCAAACACCAGAGCAGCTGTTGGTCAAAGTTAATAGTAAAGTAGCAGACAACTTCTGTCTTAAATTTGCACCTAGTTAATACAGAATCCGTGTTTCGTGACACTGAACTTGTGATAAGACGAGACACAAACATTGTTTACCTGCACACGCAAAGAAACCACAGCGTTCAAGCCTGCAGCTACTGCCAAATAACGGGCTACCACCCGCGTTGTTTTATTTGTTGTTCTTGTTGGCCGTGGTGTACCTGCGTATACTAAGCATTACGGTAAGTGCTGCTTTTAACATAAAAGCTGCCTCTCGGTGTCTCCCGCACAATAACAGTCTGGTGTTGAATTGAAATATTAAAACTCTTAATCGATCTCGTTACACGCAAGTCACTAAGTTTGAAGGGAGTATATATATATATCCCAATTCCCCAGAAGCGCTTTTATCGTTAAGGTATTTCTTACACTACCGTAATGCTTAGTATAAATACATGAAAAACAACGCTGGTTGCTTGCGTGACCCAAGTGGAGGCTGGCTTAACAGCTATGAGGAACGTTAGGTTATGGCAGTGGCATGAATAAGGCCAACTTGGTGGCTAAATTATATCAAAATTTAAGCTTCGTGCACCTTGCAGGCATCGAAGCCCACGCTAACTGAACAACAGTTGCGTTGCCAAATATATTCAGCGCAGCTAATCGCTGCTAGCAACCAAATCTTAGTCAGCTGATCTCACAAACAACAGGACAGGTTGCACATTTAAACCCAGCTGCGGAGGAAGCGGTTATATAAACCAACCTTCTTCGACGATTTCACACGTTTCGCTAAACTTATCGCTGATAGTTGCGCTTGCTTGCGACATTAAATTTCCAACTAAGGACTTAACTCGCCGTTTTGCCGACGCGCAAACGCACTTAGGTGACTGCAACGCTGTTGACGTTAGCCGTTAAAGGTGCGGAATGGACACGTTAAAATTAAAAGCTTTTGTGGCTATGTGGACAGCACACAAACCAGTGTGCCAGCGGCTGCATTAGTCTGAAATTATGTTTAATCATTGTGCATTGTTTTTTTTTATGTTTAAATTAAAGACTGACACATTCCCCAAAAATTAAACACTGAAGATTCAAACTATGAAAATATTCATAACAAAAACAAGTAAATCTTGTAGATCTTGGGACCTGTCTTGTCTTTCATGCATTGCGTATTCCGTAGACCAAAGGTAAAACACTACAATGGAAACTGGTACATATTTAATGCCGCCTTTTAATTTCGATTTCTTTTATTATGCTGTCTGACAGAGATGTCAGTCTAATTTTACAGAATCTCCCCGCTCTCTCTCAGGATAAAAACATTTATTTACAGTTCATTCTTGTAATGTTAATATAAGAAAAAGAAATGCAATTGCAACAGGACGTCTGTTTTTTCTACGCGATGAAGAAAATTGCTTTTGTAGTAAATAAATGAAATCTGTCAGCATGACTCTTTAGGCTTAAATTCTAAGAAATAAACATTTAAAAGCATTCAAGTTTATAGCTACTGTTCTTTATCAGGAGCTACAAAGACAAAAAGTCCAAAATGTAGGCCTTCCTTTACATTTACCAAAGCTGTCCAGTGGGTCCAATACTGGGCTCAAGACCTGTCTGACACCCATTTTAGGGATCAGTAAACCCGAATAAAGAGCATCTGAACTTTATAATAATAAATGCAGAGAATTCTCGGTTGTAGCCTGAAACTAAACGAAATTAAAAACCCAGATTTTAAACCAATTACAAAGTCTATAACTGAGAGGCTGCATGTGTGATCTAGATCGATGTAACTTAAGTCAAGCTAAACCTTACTTTAGTGAAATAAACGCACCAAATTTAAAATTTTCCCCAGCCGTGGTGCCAAAACTATTAAGTAGCTATTCTGGAACACACAGCAGACTTCTTAGCAGAGGATTTCCCTGAGCTTTAAGCTTTACAACCAGCTTTCAACACAGTGCTGCATTTTGAACTAAAAGTCATGACAACTGCTGAGTGACAAAATCCTTTTACAGCACATACCTCTAATAGAGAAAGTTTGACATACCAGATTGAAGAAAACAACCATAAATATTATAAAAGAGATTCTGCTTTACTGTCCAGCAAAAACCAACCATCACCGTTGTTATTCAGTTAACCTGCTTTTAATTTACAAGCCAAAACAAAACAATTACATCTCTAAAAGCTAAACAAACCACAGATACAAAAACCTACTGAGACAAAGATGTGAAACACAAACATACATTTAAAAAGAATATTCAGAAAAACAAAAAAAATGACTTTATTTGAAACAGATTTTCAGAATTTTAACTATACAGCAGTTTAATACATCTGTATGAGTGTACAGATGTTACTTTCCAGCTGGAGGCGAGTGCCACACTGCAGAGCTGGTACGTTTAAAATATCTGGGCTTGCTCTTGTAAAAGATGTTTTCTAGTCGTGGTGACTCGATTGCTCCAAAGAAAGAGTCCAAATCAGGAGGGTTGAAGTATTGCTTCATTATTATCTGCTGCAGATTGGGACCTGGAAGAGAGAGAGAGAACACAAACAGGTCTGTTTAGGGGCTTTAAATAGCATGCAATATCCACAAACACATGTGGGTTTAGCTCAGTTTGGTAGGGGTGTAAAATTGTGACGTAGAGACCAGAACTGTGATACAAATGTCTGAAATATCTTATCATGGTTCAAGTTTCCTGTAGTGTCATACCTAGGATTCTTCATCCCAAGTTAAAGTGTGCTAATATCAAGGGAGCCATTACATTTCAAGTTCAGTCAGGAAATGAAGTTATATTTGTGATCAAGTAATCAGTTGTCCAACAGATCTCAGCAGATTTCTGCCTCTCCCTATTGAAGAGACTTCTTCCTCTCCACTGGTGCCAACAAATACGTTTGGTTTTTTTTGTTTTGTTTTTGTGGTTAGTATTTATTCGTTTGTGCTCTGCCCAACTGGGAATGAAATGCTTGGACCAGCTGGCTGTTCAGGGTGCAGAACACATGAAAACATGGACGTTACAGAGTGCCCTCTGGTGGCCAAACTATACAATCTTAACCACTGTAAATGTTCACATTGCACATGTGCAGGTATGGCCAAAATCTCATATCCCAATAACAATATACAGGGCTGTAGACTAACTTTTTGCCATGGGCGTAACTTTAAAAAGTTAGGCGTACCGGCACACAGCCGACAGCGCTGTAAACAACGGTAGACTGGTGGGTAATAAGCGAATGAATAATACAGAAAACAGATTGGAGACGGGAAACTGAAAGTACAGAGAGAGAGCGAGAGAGAAGCAAAATTCATGACGACATTGATCAAATGTGAAGCACAGTTTGCTGCTTCTTTTGCAGCTCAGAATCAGCGCAAACACAGAGCGGACCCGACGCAGAATCGCCGAGCTCCGACAGCGTGTCCGTCTGCGGGCCGTCGGCTGAGAAAGACAAAGCTGATTCTGATGCGTCGGGTCTGTGTTACGTCTTTGTGTGGAATCCGTGTACCTGCTCTCATTTGCTGTTTGGTTGTTGTTGAAATTGTTTTGCCAGGGAAAAAAAAACTCAGTTATATTTAAAAGTCGATTCAGGATTTAATGAATCGATATCGCTTTATTCAAGCTACTCACCTCTCTCTTCCACCTGCACTTTCAACTGGACCACAGCCAATCAGAGAGGTCCCGCCCCTTACTATCTCTGATTGGTTTAGTCCACGATAGGGGCATAATGTGTGTCTGTTGCTGACCACAGGGAAGGTTGCAGAATTTTATTATTTTTTTGCTACCCGAACAGTTGGTCGCACAGGTGCAACCAAATACTTTTTTTTTTTTTTTTTTTAGTCGCACCACTGAAAAATTTGGTCGCATTTGCGACCAAATTGGTCGCACTCTAGAGCCCTGATATACATCACAAAATAGTGGCTTTCTAAATTCTGTGAATCTCGGGCACCTCAACTTGTCTCAGATTTTCAAAGCAGGGTCTTAAAAAAAAAACCATCATGGTGCTGGGCCATTTCATTTCACCAGCAATTCCCTAAATTTAGGCTCAGAGTTTCAGCCTAAATTTAGGGGGAAAAGAAAGAAAACCCCAAACGCCAGACATGGTGGAGAGAAAAAAATAAATAAATAAATAAATAAATAAATTCTCAGTCTTCCTGAGGCAAACAAATTCAGGCTTGGTGACCCAGATAGAGGAGAGTTAGAGTTAGTTCATGGAGGTTACAATATTTCTTTGACTGGAGCTGTGTAGTAGCAGTAGTAGGACTCCATGGTGAATTTTGAGCTTAGTATGAATCCACCGTAACAATTTGAGACAATCAATTATAACTGAGCTGGATTAACGTGTAACACATAAGCACTTCAGGTATACTGAAGAGTTAAGAGATCATTAAATACCTTCTGCCCAGGATGGAATAGGCTTCCTTGGTGCAGACTCGTCATCAGTAGAGTCATCACTGTTTTGGTCCATCCCATAGTCTTCTGAATTTTTGGACAAAATCAAAGGTTTATCTCCACCCTTTGGCGTGATGGCATATGACTGTGGCGAGGAGTGCTGCAGAAAGAGGAGGGAAAAAAATAATTTAGTCTTTGTTTAGAATAAATATACGTGTGTTAAAAATACATAAAAACAATCACATACCTCAATATCAACAGTCACGTTGAGATCACCACCTTTTCCTACAGGTGTGCTCATTACTGAGCGCTGAACAGTTCAAGAAAATTGGGAAATTACACGTTAATTTACACCCTTTGAAACATTTATTATAAATGTTTGCTACTGAGAAACTAAATTAAATGCTAATCTATTACCTTTGTCATGGACACACACGTAATCATTTTCACATGCTTAAGGCTTCAGATGAAGAGACATGGTATAATGAATATAATCTAATGTAAAAAGTATAATATCTATTGTTATTACCTCAATATCCACAGTCACATTTAGGTTAGCAGCAGTCTGTATTGCATGGGGAGAGGGAGAAGGAAATTTAATAAGGTTTAGGAAAAAAACAAAAAACAAAAAAAACACACCCTTAAAAGCGGTTTCATTTGAAATATTTTTGTTGACTATATGATCTCAAATAACAGAACGCATAGAAACACAGGAAATGTTTCTGTAGTTTGGGTTTGCTCCCCAGTTTGCACCTATGTTAAGATGTCTCGATGAACTGAAGGTTTTGCTGTACCTGTGTTTTAGCAGCCTCTTGAGCAGCAGCGTCCCTCTGCTTAGCAGCTTCCAGCTCTTTAGCAGCTTTCTCTTTTGCTGCCAGCCTTTGCTGCTCCTCCTAGTGGAAGAAAAACCAGACAGCTGAGCAGCTGCAGTCACAAACAGCTGCTGACAGACGTCCTCATACATTAAGTTAATGAGATTACCACGTGTTGAGTTTTTATGAGAAGAGAAAACTTTCCGAGTCATTTCCTGAAAGAGTCCTGCTAATTAACATCTGCTGAAGTGGATCCCCATCAAACACCGTGAACGAGAAGCTCTAGCATAGACAGTGGAGAACCTGCTGCAGTCTTTACATACCTCACTGACCATGACATCAAATGCAAGAAAGCCACAGACTTGCATGTTTCTGCCACACTGATTATGTGTGTGCACTTTCACCGTTCAGTACTTTAGGACTAAACATTGAAGCAAATCTGATTTCCTTTGCTCTGCTAAATTGAAAGTACCTGAAGTAATTTTCTCTGCCACATACAAAAATGAGCTGAAATACTGAAGCCACTGACAAGTGAACTGTGATGCTGCATCACATTTCTTTGCTGGGAAAGCACCCAGCAATAACACATATTGGTACATACACCACAGAGAAAAAACAAACACCACCACAGGTTCACATTAGGACCAATACCTTATAGTTTGGGCCAATTAAAATGGTGCTTGTAATATGCATCATCAGGGATTGTAACATCTAGTCCTTTTATTTAATAATGCTGCTAATATTATTATTATTAATAATAATAATAACAACAACAACGCACAGACTCACATCTTTAATTTCAGGGTATTCACACCCATGTTTCCTAATCATCTGAATCAAGTTCTATTTTTTGTTTTTAAATATCAAGCCCAAACATGGGGAATTCCACTCACTTTTTATTTCTCTTATTAGGAGTAACTATTGCGAGTGCTCAAACATCAAGTTTTGTTTAAAATTCCGTTTCTTACCAGTTTTCTTTTTTCCTCGAGTGCCTTCCTTTTCTCCTCGAGTTCCCTCATCTCTTTCTCTCTCGCTGCTCTCTCAACTTCACGCTGCAGAGCAAGAGCTTTTTCTTTCTCCACTCGCTGTCTGCAAGCACAAACATCACATCAACTTTAAAAACAAAATCCAAAAACAAAACCTGGAGTGAAATCACATCCTTTTCTTACAGGCTTTAACAATCTTTGTTTGTCATTTCAGGTAATTAACACTTTAGGTATGTTAGGTATGGTGTTTTGTATATACACTACTCCTCCACATCACTGATCACAGTTTCCTGTTAACTGTTTCCATCTGTGAGGGACAGAGAGTAATAAAGGACAATTTATGGATGTTTGGAAAGTGAGAAATTTATTAATCATTTGAAATTCACATTGTTTAAGTCCTACTTTGCAGAGCAAAAAGTTTCCAGTGCAGCAGGATGATATCAGAGCCACCACAGCTCTTAGCACTAAAGTTAACAATAGCCTTTTAAGCTAAACATCTGGAGTTATATTTGTAACGGTGACTGTTAATGTTAACAACTGTGGATATATTTTATCTGATAAGCCCAAGTAACAGGTGTCCTTAAATTGGCAGCGGGGTCATTTATAATATGGAGCAGACTGGTTGTATAGCCAAACAAGAGAAAAGACCCCGGTCCTTTCTTTTTTTGGGGATACATTTTCAGTTTAAGAGGAAAAAACCGTTACAGTTAGTGGATTCTTAGAAAAGCCAATCAAAACCTAACAGTACTAATATATGCTCTTGTTTAATCAGGACCACATATTATTCTTCTGCATTCCTGTATACTGTGAGAAGTATTGAAATCATCATATGACCTTTCCGCAGCAGCTTGCCGTTCCCTCTCCAGCTCCCTTTCCCTCTCGCGTTCTTGCTCCCTCTTCAGCTCGAGAGCTTTACGAGCCTCTTCCTCAGCTTTCTTCTTGGCCAGCAACTCTTGCTGTCGCTTTTCTTCCTCCTGATTTAACAAACAAACAAACAAACATGCATGCAGTATAAGAAAATATAGTGCCTTTAACCCTCTGCACAAGAGCTGTAGTGCCAATACTCCACAAAAAGCAAATAACCTGCTGAATCTTCTTCTTTCTGGCCTCCTCTTCCATTTTCCTCTTCTGTTCTAGCTCCTCTTGACGCTTCAGGGCCGCTTTCTTCTTGGCCTTCTCCTCCGCCACGCGCTGCATGAATGTGTAGAATGGGAAAGACCGAGCAAATGTGAGTTGGTTTCTTTTAAAGCGGAATATACAGATTCAGGCCCAACAGAGCTGTTGCATACCTTATCATTTTTCTCATCAAGCTGAGCCATTTTTTGCTCAATCTTCTTCTTCTTCTCTTCCTCCCTCTGCTCCTCTTTTACTTTGGCCTCAACGACTCTTCTTAACCTCTCATCCCTCTTCCTAGAAGACGATGTTAGAAGTTAATTAAAAGAAATTTAAGTTGTGCCTTTGATTCTGAAATATGTGCATGGTTAACCTTTTAAGTTCCTCCTGTTTCCTCTTCTTATCCTCTTCCATTTTCCTCATCCTTTCCTCCTCTTGCTCCTGCTTCTTTTTAAGTGCTTCAAGTTTGTTACGCTCTTTTGTCTGAGAATATAGAACAAAGAGGTTACAAATTAAGTAGATTTGCAAATAAAAACCTCATCCTGTCACAAAGAAATATGATCAAGATGCTATAAGGTGAAAAGGTGGCAAACAATCATAAAATTTAAAAAAAAAAAAAAAAAAAAAAAAAGGGGGGGGGAGAAGGCCCCCTACAAAAATACAGCAAAAGTCCATCCAAAATGCCAGTTTCATGGTCTCTAAAAGGTTCAGTTAAATCAAATGTGCAGATTAAAATAAGGAAACTATGCATTAAGAAGGCCATGAGGGAAAAACCACCAAGTGCACAAACACAGCACTGTACAAATCCCAAAAGTAACTGTGCGATATACTTCCCCAGTTTTATCTTAATCCACAAACAGGTCAATCACATTCAAAAGAAAATAAATAAAAAGCTTAGGTTAAGATGGATTTCTACTTTATGATGAAATAATGTCTCAAAGACAACACTGAGATTACCAAAGCTATTTAAAGTGATTTGATTTCTGTTAGCTTACAACATGACAAACAAAGACCATTAGTGACCCGTGAGATCAGGCTGATGAAATGTTTACAGAGCAGCCCCTTCCACACACGGCCGCTGTGAAACAAATGCATTTGATAAGCTTCAGGTTGTTTACATGCAGGTCGATCTCATGCCCATAGAAAGTGCAGCGCAGAGTCCACCTTTACATTTAGTAC
Organism: Maylandia zebra; assembly: GCF_041146795.1. NCBI lineage: Eukaryota > Metazoa > Chordata > Actinopteri > Cichliformes > Cichlidae > Maylandia > Maylandia zebra. The sequence goes on along the minus strand of NC_135173.1, from coordinate 15,446,463 downwards.
TTGACTTTTTATTTAAAAACACCCAAATGTCATGCCAGTGGGAAAGAGGCTTGGATGGGGAAAGTGCTAAATGAGTACAAGTTTAATCAAGTCACACAACGGGAATATTAAACACCAGCAATGCCCAAAAACAAAGTGCTTCGATGTTTGACATTACACTTACCACTATGCTAGTGTTGAACTGAGGAGAGGAGAAAGCACATCCAAATAAGGTCCGCATAATTCATACCAGACCACAAATATGACCCACAACATTTATGAAGTGTGTTTTTTTGTTTTTATTTGTCCCCCCACATTTTAAGCTCCCATAAGTTTCTCAAATACATACAAGATTTAGGTTTATGGGATGCTCACTGATGAAAGGACCTTTTCACATTAGTCAGATTAAAAGTGACTGAATGCAACTTTAAATTCACTGCAACACTGACTATACCGAGCATGTGGAGAGAAGCTGGTACATATTAAATAATGCTACCTTGCAGCGTGTGAAGCCTACCTTAGGATCAATCCTCAGAGGAGTGTTGTGTTTGATGAAGGACTTGATCACTGCGGTCCGGCCGACTGAATTCGGAGTCATCATCAGCATCTGATTCTTTTGGACGGTGTGCAGAAAAGACTTCATGTGGGGTTTGATTGCCTGTTCATCCAGAGCAAACAGAAAGTGTCAAACCTTAAGAAATCCACTTAAAACATGAAAATGTCCATCAACCATATTAAGAGCTTCTTACACTTTGACTTTTCTTGGGAGGAGAGCACCTCTTTGTCGGACTTTCATCTATAGTATCAGGTGCTTTACGCTTAGTGCTGCGACTTGACCTTTAAAAAAAAATTTTTAATTAATTAATTAATAAAAAACAAACAAAAACAAACAAACAAACAAACAAAAAAACCCACACAACACAGGTAGCAATAAATAAATAAAAACACAATTCATTTAGTTTTTCCTGTAAATGTGCTCTTTATCACAGCAGTCATATAGCACCCACCTCCGAACTGGCAGCAAATTCAGCTTCTCAGTGATAACTGAAAGAAAACAATGTTTTCAGTGCAAATAAGTCTCAAATGAAATGACATTTAGACTTAAAAAAAAAATATATATTGTATTTGTTAATAGTTTCCATACTTGCTCGGTTAGGAGTCATCTCACTGATAAACAATGATGGGGGCGCCAGTTTGGGTGAGTTTGCAGCCACGGAACGAGTGATGCGCACGAGACGTGTTGTTGCTCTGTACACAACCACAGTGGATTTTTAAAAACGAATAAGATGTGATTGAAGTGCAGACTTTCAGCTTTAATGCAGGGGGTTTAACAAAGATTTTACTTTAACTGCTTGGGAATTACAGCTTTTTAGTTTTCACTTTTAGTTTTGCAGCATTAGGCTGAGTCTGAGCACAGCCCTGTACATGTCACAGTTCATCCTGCTACTTCATCAATAAACACATCAAAAAATGACCTGGTTCCACTGGCAGACATTAGGCCCATGAGATAACACTACCTCCACCATGTCTGACAGATAATATGGTATGCTTCAGTTTGGTTTCCCTCTTTCTCCATACTTTCTACTTCTCATCATTCTGGTACAAGTTTATCTTGTTTCTACTTGTACAAAGAATTTCTTTCCAGACCTGAGCCAGCTCATTTAGATGATTTCTGGCAAAGTCTAATGTGGGCTTCCTGTTCTTGAGCATAATTTGTAGTTTGCATCTTGTACCAACTTTGTGCATTTACATTCATGAAGGCATCTGTTGATCACAGAACGTGACAATGAGATGTCTACCACCCTCAGCTGCATGAGCCCTAAAGTTAAATCCAACATCACTCCTAGGTTTCGTGCTTATTGGCTTTGGGTAAAGATTTAGTTTAAGGATCAGTAGATTCAAGAAGACCATTCAGAACTTTTTTTTTTTTTTTTTAAAGCTCTGTTACAAAACCATATCATTACGATTCCCATATCCTTTTTTTAAAATAACACTCACACTTCCTGGTTTTCCCTCTCCATTTCCTCCTCCTCCTCCTCCACGCAAGAGTCATCTACAATAATAAAAAGTCAAACATTTCAAACAGCCCTTTAATAATTGGGAAATTAAGTAATTATAAGCAAACTAGTCCTTTTCTTACCACTAACTTTGGTGCTACATGTGGAGTTACCCGCACGAGTAGCTTTCCTCTTAAGCATGGAGCGGCGCGAGGCACGGCGGACAGATTCCTGAGTCATACTGTGCCGCAGGCCAGCCAGAGAGTGACGTAGCTTCAGGGAGCACTGCACAGAGCTTCGCCTTGAGGTTTGAGCAGATTCAGCTATTGCAATCTTAGCAGCTGTACGAGGAGAGGGCTCAGGCTCTTTTGCAAGCTCAGCAGACAAGCGGTCTGCATGAGAGATGCTGACAACGGCTTCAGGTAAGGGAATCTTAAGAGACTCAGGAGGTGTGGCGTTGCCAACTGTGTCATTTGGTTTGACTTTAGCATCATTCACCTCCTTATTTTCAACCACCTCCTCCTCCTCCTCCTCCTCCTCCAGCATCTGCGTTTTGTTTTGCACTTCTTCAGCTTTATCGCTGTCATGAGGTGACTGGCTCTCATCATCTACCACCTCAGGCTTTGTCTGTTTGTTTCTGCGAGTGGTGCGTTTGGACTGTCCAGTGCTGCTGGTGTCAGAGGTGGAGACCTCAGAAATGGGATCCTCTTTAGCAGTGAATTGCAGTGATTTAACAGAAGAGCCACGAAGGTTACTGCGCCTTCCCTTTGAGTATCTAAGCAGGAAAGGATAACGTAAGAGTTACAAAAAAGGTACAGCACGCTTCAGACTGCCTTCACTAAAACCAGGAACTGATAAAACAAACCTTTGCTTTCCTTGATTTTCTTCTTGGCGACCCAAAGACACACGCTTCCTGCGACTGTTTTTCTTCTGTGACGGCGTTTTTGGCATCAACTCTGGTTCAGCATTAAAATCTCTGAAACAAAGAAAAGAAAGCACTCCATTAGAGAAAAATTAAACACATCTATAGAGTAGAGCTACATAGAAGAACATATTTATAGCCTACCTTGAGAACATGCGATTGGCTTCTTGTTGTATCTCCTCAAGCCAAACCATGTGGACATTATCGATTTCATCGATGATGTCTTGTGCTTTGCCACCTAACATCTGCGTGAGGGATAGCACTGATAGTACAGGGTTCATGGTGACGACCTGAGGCACAAAAAGCCGACAGTTCTGAGATCACAAGAATAGTTAAGACCCAATTTACAGGGGTATTAAAAAAAAAAAAGACTCATTTTTATCTTTTTTAGTGCCAAAATCAGCAGGGCTCTCCTAAAAATATGTCTTTTCTTTAAGTGAGGTTAAATTGATATGGGGGAAAAATGTAATGTACTGAAGCTTCAGTACATTATTATCAAAGAGAGGAAAATGCAATTTTTCCAAATCATGCTTATGTACAGTCACCTCCCAAACACCAGTTTTGAACTGGGGGGGAAATTGAAAACCTTTAGTTTTTGCTATGATCTTGCTTTCTTTTTCCCTTGCAGTGGAGCCCCTTCTCCCCTCTCCAAGATTATGGATCAGCTGTTAAGAGTCACCTTAGTTTCAAGCAGCCCCACACGGAGCATCAACTACAGTTTAGCTGAGAAAATAATTACTAATCTTAAAATTTTACCCATACCCTTTAAAGCATTAAATCACCTTATTCAAGGACTTATGAAGCCCTAATGCAGCTGGGGAATCTACTTAGTTCATTGAATGGGGCACCATCAGCGTTTGAAATGTCCTTTTCAAAATAGCTTATTAAAAATGTTTCATATGCAGCAATGTTTGGTTTTTTTAAATCCTTCTCATTGTCTCAATATTTTTTGCATTTCTTTTCTTTGTTCTTGTTTGTAGTGTTTTTGTTTTGATTTTTTTAAATCAGTTTTAGGACGACATATTTAATTCCTTTATATGACACACCAATAAATAAAATGCACCAATATTATAATAAATGTCAATCGGTGAAAAATGGCTGGTCTGAGTATTTCAATAAACTGCAGATCTACTGAGATCTCCTAACATAGAAAGAAGAACAGAATAGCCTGAAAAAGAGAAATTATCTAGTGAGTGGCAGGTCTCTAGGTGACAATGCCTTGTTGATGCCAGAGGTTAGAAGAGGCTAGCCAGACTAGTTCAAGGTGATGGGAAGGCAAAGGTAACTCAAATAAACACTCATTACAATTACGACATGGGAAAAAAATAAATAAATACAAAAACAAACCAAAAAAAAAAAAAAAGAAAAAAAAATTTCTCAATGCCCAACTCATTCAGTGTTAAAGCAGATGCCGTACAACATCAGAAGACTACAGGGGGCCATTCCTGTCAGTTACAAAGAGGAAACAGAGGTGACACTTTCCACTGGATCACCACAAGTGGACAAAAGAAGACTGGAAAACCATTGCCTGATCAGATAAGTCAACAATTTCTGCTGCAACATTTGGATGATACAGTCAGAATCTTGTGAAAACAACTTGGAAGCACAAATCCATTGATGGTTCAGGCTGGTGAGGATATGGGGGATATTTTCTCGCCACACTTCACCCCGTTACCAGTTGCTTACAATTTCCATGCTTTTAAGGTCACAGTGTACTCCTCTTCTGACAGTGGTCACAAAGCTAAATTCATCTTAAACTTGTTTCTTGCACATGAGAGTGAGTTCACTGCACTCAAACGGCCAAACAAGCAACAGATCTCAAACCTGTAGAGCATCTTAGTGATGTTGCTGAAGAGGAAATTCACATCATGGATCTGCAGCACCTGTGTTATGCTTTGAAGTCAGTGTGGACCAAGCTCTCTCAGCAATGTTTACAGCATCTTGTTGAATCTATGCTATAAAAAAAATTAAGGCAGCTCTGGGGGCAAACGTGGGTCCATCCCAGTACTAGCAAGATGTACCTAACAAAGTGGCCACTGAATGTAAGTATTACACGGGTAATATCCGAACCAAATGTGCTTAAAAAGAAACCCCGGAGTTCCTTTAAAAGGATTAACGCACTAACCATTTTTTCATCTCAATAACCAATATCTATCTATCTATCGTTCCTGTTAAAAAACTGTTTTATAGAATAAAACGTTTTACAATAAGACTTTAACCTTTGGACAGCTGTGCAAAGAATACAAGTAATATTAGACTAACTAATGTGTGGGATTTCCTGATAACGTATACTAAACTTGAACAGTGCAGTTTTCCACTTCCGCGACTACACTATATGACAATTAAGGTCGGTGGGTATTTAACAGTGTTGTCGACCAAGAGATTTGTTTTTAATATCTTATTGCAAACCTGGCATGTTGAGATACCATAAAAATAGCATCATTACATGAGCTAAATATTCCAAAAGCACTGAATAATGTATTGAAGTGAACAAAATTAACAACGTTTTCAAATGAACAAGCTAGGTTAGCTAACACAAGACACTTAAGACAGTGCACGCATATTATTTTAAATACTACTGTAAGACTGTTGCAACAGTAATTTTAAGACACATCCGCATAATATAACACATCTTTATCGCGTTTTACTGATAGCTGCTCTGCCGTGTCCTAAAAGTACCACGTTTGCCAGCTAACGTTGATGACCTTAGCTAACATTGTCTATAATGTCAAAATATTTACCTTTGATGTTCACTTTTCTGACGGCTCGTTCTTTTAAAAAGCTACATCAATTGTATACTTGCGTAAAAGACAAATTTGCTAAAACGAGGAGCTTCCCACTTTAATGAATACCCAAGAAGACAACAACGACCCTACAAACTGTCCCGCTGAAACCGTTTATAACTTGTTCAAACCTCTCCAGCCAATCATGAAGCGCTGTGTCCCCGGGAGGCGTTCGATTTGTGGATTGGAATATTTGGATGGGCGGAGCTCACCCCGGTCAGAATAGCTGGGGATGAGGCGGAGTGCCGAAATTCGTGACACGAGAACTCAAATCGTGCGAACCCGAGCAGACGTTCAAGGCGGAGTTACTGCGCTGCCCAGATTTAAATGGACCAATCGGAGATCTGTCGTGGTCCGCCCCTCCAGCACTCAAACATGCAGGAATGACAGTGCAATATAACCAAAGTGGACCAGTTTAGAAAAATGTATTTTATTCTTTGTTTCGTTCTTTTTTCTTTTTATTATTTAAAATCACGCTTGGAAACTGTGGGTTTAGAGTTCGGCTGGCTCTTATTAGTAAACATCTGGTTGGAAAGTGTGGATGTGCTCATTATCAGAAAAACCTAAGACTCTAGATGGTGTTGGATTATATAATAGTTTACCACAGGGGATTTGACGATTAAAGGGTAGAGGGTCGCAAGCACACACAACACAAGCACTCTAGTGTGCCTAAATCAAGAAGACGACACAATTGTATTTCAAGTAAACAGTGATGACCTTCCTCTGGATTTTTCCCCCCCTGCAGACTGAAATAGTTTTCTCCTGTCAGGAAGCAAAGCTACAGGATGCTTGAAGTCATGAATCTTACAAAGGTCGTGGTAGTCTGTAAGTCAAAGTAAACAGAAATGCATTGTGTATATACTCTTGTGCCCTCATCCTTCCAGTCATAAATAAAAGTCTATAATGCATTTTAATTATTGTAAGTTGTTTAGTGTTTTGCTTTTTTGCATGGCATATCTAACTACAACTCTAATCATCTAACAGTCACCATTAAAAAGTGTGGATGTGCTTAGTGTCAGGCAAATTAACATAGTTCACTAAAACTTACTCCCTAAATTAGTCTTTTCTTAATGTAGTCAAAGGAGATGGTGCAAGTATTCATTATCCCCAAGTAGAGAGACACTAGGGAGTGTCACAATATTTTACACGGTGATAATGTATCAATACAAAGACACCAAATATCTATATCTCTTCAAATAAATTAAAATACTCTTCAAACACTGCAGAAAGGAGGGCCCTTTTCACGCACCACATCTCCTGAGGAACCTTGGAAGAGCAAATTTACATTAAATCAGTTAAACAAAACAACATCCTACACTTTATACACTTAGTTTGACCAGTCTATCTCCTAATTCAAGGTATTGGCTTGGTCACATGAGTGAAAATTAAACACCAACCTCCTTAAACCTATAAAAGAAATTGATGGCTGGTGATTTGTTTAATTTGATCACATTATGCATTCCTGCAAACAACTGCAGTCTGAGGTGGACTGACTGCAATCACTGTCAGACAGATTGCTGAAGGTCTGCAAATAATTGCTGTCTAATTTATAAATGCAGACAGATGGCGAACATGTTGCCATCAGTCTCCAGATGTCTGAGTCTTGATTAACAAACAAACTCGAGGGGACTCGACTCAACTGGCTGCCAGCGGCTTGTATTCTGATAATACTCCAGTTGGTAAATCACAGTAAATGTTACTGCAATACTCTGCATATGACAAAATGTTTAAAATTGCTATAGTATCATATCATGAGTTAAATCAAGTGATAATATTGTTACAATGCGGTGCCTGGTGAGTCCCATCTTGATCAAGGACAATTAGCATACATAAAATATAAAAAATATACAAAGATTAAACTCAAATGTCAAAGCTGCTCTGAACTAAAGTGAAAGGAAGAGATTCAAAACTAAAACAAAAACACTAAATAAAAATACGTAATTATAATAACTCTGATAATCATATTTCCTTTGACATCACAAACTTCAATAACTCAGTAATTTAGACTCAAAGTTTCTCTGTATTTCTTTAATTAACTTTAAAAGTCCACAAATATTACACAAATCCATCAGTGTAGTACTGTATTTGTTGCCCTGCTCAGATCCGTAGCTGCTGGGGGACTTAAATTAATACTGCCCTTCTTTATTCCATACATTTAGTAAATCAAGCAAAATATAATAAAAACAAATAATATGCTTTCAACTGTCAGCATGTGAAATGTTTCGGAGGATCGGTGCTCAGGTTTCAGAAAGGCCAGCAGGAAGCAGCTGAAATCAGTTTGCAAACGTATCCGGGCTCTCGAGGGAAAGTTACCGGCTGCCCTGAAAATATAGACGTATACAAGTTTGGATCAGGTTCAGGTATGCACACCGGTTTCAAATCTTTTTCTGGCAGGCTATGCTTTTGAGTTCATGCCCCACACATTATTTTTTGACATCACTTCCAGCCTAGATAAGGTAAGCTGGAGAAGATCACAGTCTTGAAGTTTTTTCCCTGATTATGAGATTCATATGTTTTTCACTTCTATCAATATTGTGTCCCCATATAAACAGTTAAATGATAATTTCTTTTTGCTATACTGTGAGAAGTGTTTGTCTCTTATTAACATAGAAACTATCAAATTATCTTCATGAATAAAACTTTCTCTGAAGAACTGCATGTTCAAACTGCATGTTTGAACTTGTGCTTTACCTGGTGTGAGGGGGATTTTAGTTCCTGATGCCTTCAGGACAACTTGTAAATTACAGGGCTTAGTATTGCCTGGACTGCCTTCCTGTTCCCTCAGTATGATACAGACTTCTTCCTTCCTCAGCAGCCAGTCCATCTGGCTGCCCAGGTAGTTCACACCACGGACACAAAGCTCGCAGACGTCGTTGGGAAGCAGTGACGAGAATGCCAGGCAGTCCTTCTGAACTCTAGGATATAAAACAAGTATGTGAAGCTTTGTATCACTGTGAACACACTGTGGACTGAACACACCGAAGTGTTTATTTCCTGGATTAAGAACTAACCTAAAACCGGTGTAGCCAAACAGCACAGCTTGCAGAAATCCTCCCATACCTGTGAGAAAGTTGACTGCACCGGAGCCATCGGATGATTCACTCCATACCTGCGAGGAAAGGTAATCAATCTTTCACCCAGTAAATGTCAGGTGTGTGTTTATGTGGATGTGTGAGCCAAAGGGTACCTGGAACGGGCCCTGGATGTTGTTGAAGCACTTTTCAAGTAAAAGCTGAGCTTTCTCAGCCTCCCCGAGCTCCAGCCAGCCGATTGCAAACATCCCCTGAAAAAGGAAAGTAAAAAGTTTTGATTCAAATATGAACACAAAAGTCAGTCACTGCACCACAGTGAGAAGTAAGACTTCTTATTAAGTACATTAAGTACTGATTTGGATCCTCTTTTGTCTTAATAACTACTTTAACCTCCTAAGACCCAAACTCTTTCATGGCATGCATTTTTAATTTCTTTCTGCTATTGGGACAAAATATGATGTCCACATATGTGAGTGTCAGGTCCAAGGAGGTTAATTCTTGTTGACACAGATTCAACAAACCTCAAATTTAGTTCATTCAGCAGTTTCATGTGACCATAGAGGATGCTGTGTCTTTCATACCCATGTCATGGCTGGACCGTGAGGGTCTGTCACTGGCTCGTATGCTTCAAGGTCATTCCTTCTAACCTCTGGGGACATCGGCAATCCAAGAGGATATCCCAGCATCACTGTGTCCGCCTGCTTCACGGGATGCCCTGTTTGTCACCCAGAGGATATTCTAGCATCAAGTTAAGAATATTTAAGGTTCTTTCTTAACAGAAACAAATATTAACCTTTAATGTAGCCGTCGTACTCAGGGTGGTACTGATGCTCTTCGTCAAAAGGTATCTTAATGTATTCGGCCACTGCTTGCCATTCCTTGGGCGCAGGGTGCTGAAGGAGTTCAGCCAGTTCAACAGCAAACTGAAGACTGAAGACAAATAAGATATTTTCATTATTACTGGTATTGATAAGACATAAGTTATAAGGTGTTATAGTTATAAGTTTAATCTTGAATACAAATACCCAAGCTTGGCCACTGTGTTTGTGTACACAGAGTCATTGACATTGTAGTAATATTCATCGGGTGGCATGACACCTGAATGGAAACAACATGAAGTTAACGTTCAATATAAAATAAACCAAAGTGTGAGTAAGATCCTTTCATTAAAGCGGGTAACTGATGCACTGAATTTATTTGGCGTGACGAGGTTGAGTACCATCTAGGTGATATTTCTGGTCCTCGGGCTTCCAGGTTACCCTTGAAACCCAGTAATCAGCCACACCATAGATGACCTCGCTGCCCAGTCCCTCTCTGAACATGGACAGATCCTAAAGCAAAGAGCTAGATTAACAACGCCAGGTAGGAGGGACAGTGAGTGGGGATGTGAACGAGCATACCTCGGTGAGGTAGAGATAGTGCTGGAAAGCCAATGTGACATCTCCGTTGATGTGAATCTCTTGTTGTCCATAAATGTCCTCTGGACACACCTCTCTCCCTGACACAGCACTCTCCCACGGGAACTTTAGACCCTGTAAAACAGCATATTTCTTTAGAAGACTCAGACTCTGTTTAATTGTTATTATTAAAAAGTAAAGCCGGACCTACAGAGAGTCAAATATATGGCTCTACAATAGCATACAGCAGATACTAACTGTGCACCAATGGTGCAGATGTACAGAAAATATTACAACCACTAGGGTCTGAGGTGTTAATACAGCTTTATTCTCATGCCAAGTTCATCTTTATTCTAGGATTTTCATTATTATATCCCAGTTGTTACTCTTACTCTCAGAATATGTCACACAGTTAAACAAAACAAAAACAAACTGCAAGAAAAAAAGGATTATAAGAGAACATGGATTTTCCACTAAATATGGGCACTGTGAATGCACCAGGACACGCAACAGCTATTACGATCATAATCTCTTTCCAAGTAAGTGATGGAAGGATACCAGGTTTCAACAAAGTCGTCCTGTTTATCTTTTACAGTATATCTGATTTTACAGTTGAATCTGTCGTTTCTGCCTCACTGTTGTACCCACTGCTTGTTTTGTTTTGTTTTACAATCTAACACTGAGTTATTTGCCTGAAATTCCTCAGAAACTCTTAATAGTATTAAGATTTGCTCTGGTTCTGAGTAGTTTTGATATTACAGATTATATGTCCAACCTGTAGTATTGCTTATACAGCATCCTTGCAGGTAACTGTGAAAGTATTCAGAAGGTTAATATGTCACATCCTATATTAAAAAAAGCACAACATTTGAAAAAATGTCTTAATGGACTTTATTGTAAATATCTGCACAGGAATATTAATTCCACTGTGTCAGGAATGTGTTTTAAGACCTGTTCTGATAACAAAATCCGCCTGCGAGCCTCTAAAACTGAACAACGAACATGTTAGATGTTATTGTTTAGTCCATAACCAAATATTTAGAGAGTTTGGTTGGGTGGAAATTGTGTAAATCTACCAAATGGAATCACCACTGTTGGTGGAAACTAATATTAACACGAATAACTTGACTGTTTAACCAACATTAAACAATGGTTGAACAATAATTGGTTACAGCTAAACCCGGCCAAAACAGAAACTTTTGATTATTGCACCAGACCAGACAGTGCAATACCTGATATTAAACGGCGACTGGGTGACTTAGGTTCCTCACAGAAACATAACCTTAGAAACCTGGGTGTTGTTTTTGATGAAGCTTTTTCTTTGGAGGGACATTTAAATCAGATAGTAAGAACCTGCTTTTTTCACTTGAGGAAGATTACAAAACTTAGATCTATCGTGTCGATAAGTGAACTCGAGATGATAATACATGCTTTTGTCTCTACAAGACTCGACTACCGTAACAGCCTGTTTACTTGTCTAAACAAGAAAGGGCTAGCTCGTCTACAGGTTGTTCAAAACTCTGCAGCGAGGCTACTGACCCCCTCAAACAAGGGAGCTCACATGACCCCTGTGTTACAGTCGCTGCACTGGCTACCAATCAGATTTAGGTTCCATTTTAAACTTCTAGTTTGAACTTTTAGAGCATTACAGGGACAGGCCCCTCCCTATGTTGCTGATTTGATTCGTACACATACCTCTTCTCGTAACATGAGGTTATCAAACCAAAACCTTTTAGTGGTCCCCCACACTCGTTTTAAAACTCGAGGGGACTGATCTTTCCAAGCTGTTGCACCCAGACTGTGGAATGCACTTCCCCAATTTCTACGGTGTTTGGATTTGGTGGAGACCTTCAAAAAGCAGCTAAAGACATTTTTATTTCAAAAAGCTTTTAACTAGACCAGGGTTTTTATGATGTATTTATGACTGTACTGTGTTTTTACCTTGTAAAGCACTTTGTGACACATGTCGATGAAAGGTGTTATATAAATAAACTTTACTTACTTACCTTTATTTAATTTTTTTATTATTGTAACTTTGTTATTTACTTTACTGTGTTCTGATGTACCACCACATCATGAGTGCGTTTGTGTGTTCTGTTTTCAGAGTTGAACAGAAAAAAAAACAGTAGAAACAAAAAACAAAAACACTCCACCGATCGTCTTATACCTTGTAGCCTTGCTTTTGGGCGTTGTCTTTAGCACCATCTATGGTCCCCACCCTGTACTCCAGCACAGCTCGGGCTAGTTTCGGATAAAAAAGGGCTATCCCGGGATACATCCAGATGTCCTGCCACAGGAAGGAAGAGTCATTGTGTGACACAACATATAACAGAATCAACAACACATGGCCATTGGCTGAATCTAGCCTCACTTGGTCCCAGAAAACATGGCCCCAGTAGTCCTGGCCTTCTCCACCATTAGAGAGCCCTCCTGGACTGACTCCACCAAAAGAGCTGGAGGTGTCATGTATGGACGGGAAAGCGCTGAGGAGGTAGAACATGCAGCCAATCAGGGCCTTGCAGAGGCTCTCAGACCCTGTCACCTCCACTTTGCTCTGCAGCCACAGCTCTTGCCAGGCCTTCTCGTGAGATGGACGCAGACTACCAGTTGCCATCAGATTCAGGCCCTCATCAAAACTGGCCTCAGCCAAGTCTAAACTGCTGGCTGCAACCAGGATGAAACCCCAGCGAGCCTCGCTGTGCTCGGGAGGGAGCATCAGAGTCACGGGCACGGGGGTCCAGATGAGGTGCACAGTAGGACAAGAACCTCCAGGGTACTCAGCTGTGGTTGTCTGTCCCTGGATGTGGCTGAGAGAGGGCTGGATTTAGATTGTGCAACAGTTTTTCCTTTTACTAAAAAAATGTTGTTAGCCTCACCTGCCTCCTCTGTAATCAGGACCGGTCTCAAACCTGATGTCTTTGCTTTGAGGTGTGAATGAGCTGACCAGCTTAACCGTGACAGGCTCCTGTGAGGTCGCCTGACGCTCCAGCAGGATCTCCATCACCATCAGGTTGGGATAGTGTCGGTGAGAGTACAAAGACTGTGTGGCAGTGGCGCTAGCGGAGCTCAGAGTGTGAATAAAAATGCCTGCACAAGAACAGGAGAGAGAAGTATGAGACCAGATCGGCAACAACACCATTGAGAAAACACCTGCACAGGAGAGTCTACCTTTGTGGGTGTCCAGGCTGTAGGTGTGTTGGACAGGTTCCTCTAGCTCCACCTTAACAGCTAGAGGGCAGGGGACATCTGCTCTGTGGCAGCGCCCGCCCTCCCCATTATAAACGCCCCCCATGTGCATGATATTATTGTACACCCTCCAGCCCAGATGGCCATTCGCAAGTGGAGGGAGGAAGCGGAGGTTACTAGGGAGGGTGTCGGTGGTGAAGATGTAAGGGTCCGAATCACAGGACATGATGAGGAGATTACCTTCACTTTAAAGGCTCAAATCAAACCAAGAAGTCAGGAAGTTTTCACCTAAATGATAAAAATGTTTGATTTGGAGTGAAAAACCATTAAGATTAATAATGCAAACATAAGACTGTAGATCTCAAAGGCTTTTTTCCTCTGTGGACCTGGACCCTCTATTTTTCACAGGTTCACGTTAGTAAGACCATTTGCAGAGTGTAGACTTTGACACTTATGTGTCACAAGCCATGCCTAAATATAACCATAAGATGTGTCATGCAGACACTGGTTGAAATTTAGCAACGCAAAAACAAAAATACACAAATAAAGATAAAATGTCCCCTTATCAAGTAAAATCATGGTTTCAAAACACATTAAAGTTAAAGCTCTGTCGCTGCTGCCAGCAGCATGCACAAACACGTACAGTAAGTCCTTAAACTCATTACTTAAGCGGGAATGTTTTATTCTCACGTGAGAAGGAAGAAGCATCTGTTTCCGTAACAAAGAAGAATGCAGGAAAACCAAAGTCCAGGCGAGACCCGGACGAGATCCCAAACCGCTTGTTCTTTAGGGCTCAACTCATGAAACAAAACAAAACAAAACAAACCCAAAACTTTATGTGCTTTTATTTGTTCGAGATTTCATATCTAGTGCACTCGAAAGTTGTTGATGAAGTAGCTCTAACTCGTTTGTAGGAGGAGACCTGTGTCGTGCAGCACAGAAAATCTGGATTACTTCAGGTCTCATGTAAAACATGGGCTGGATTAACTGTGGAGTTTAAAGTCAGTTAATTAAATCCAGATGCTCTGTTAAAAACAGCATGCCCTTTCCGTGTTACTGGCGATGTCAGGTGCACTTTTCATGTTGTGCATAAAAGCAAGACATTAATGTAAACTTTATTTAAATGCTGATAGTTTAATGAGACCGGTTATGTCACAGGCTCAAATGGCTGCTATCTTATCCGTACATATATCCAATTAAATCAGCAGCACACTCTTCAGGCCACACAGAAACACTGTTTGTTGTCGGCCTGTTCCCCAGAGGCATCACGTCACTTTCTCCAAATTAAAGCTCCTCATTTTCCCATCGGCTCCACAGTCACACTAAAAGTTTTCTCTTTGCTTTAGCAGTCAGACTTAGATGCATTGTCCTTGTTCGGATTTTCTAAACACAACATTTTCAGTTATATTTATGTTATAATTAACTAATTAATAAAAGCTCCAAAGATAAAGATCACCATCGTATTTTCCGTTATTGCATTTTTAAGCTTTCCAGTGCTGCACCTGTCCTCCTGTGGGCTGTGGGAAAAATAGATAAGGTAGATAAAACGTAGGGCTCTATGAATGCGTGCTTAAAATAGCTTGTAGTCTGAAGTCCTTTGTTTGGGCAGTAAGACTAGAAAAGCGCCAGTCCTCTGTCAGTACCAGCCACATACATTGAACCTCTCAAATAGAGTGTAAGGCTAAATACGAGGTATCCTGTGAAGTTTTTGATCGCTGGCTCTAGGACAACACTTTTATGAGTGTCCCTGTTTCGTTTGTACCGTGTGAGGACACCAGGACATCAGAGCAAGTGGGCAGCTTGAGTCACATCCTGCTGTTACTTTGCTTTTATTCACTAACGCATAAAAAAAACCTTTAGTTTCAGTTTGCGGAATAAATGAGCAGAAATATAACATTAGTTTCTTGGGGTCTAACATCACTCTAATAAAGCGCCCTACTCAAGCACAAACACGCATTGAACACCTTTTTTTTTTCCAAGTAAGTATATTTCAAAAGGTGCTATGGACATGAAATTCTTACCAGATGTGGTAGCAACCCATCCAATCTACATACAAAAAGAAATAAAGCCATAGATGTCCATGAAACAAATTATGTGCCAGTTATTTAATGGCAAGCCTATTTGTTGAAATGTCACTGCATCAGTTTTTATCATAAAGCTCAACTTAGATAAATCATAGAAAGAACTCTACAGTGTATTGTTCTGGGCTGGGTGACCTCTTGCAGATATCCCCAGTAGTGTCAACCCAGTGTCCAGACCTGTGAATTTGCCCCTCCCTGCTGCCGTGACTGATTCAGATAAAGAGGTAAACGATGCGTTTTGATTTGGCAAGTCACACAACTTCAGATTTTTGACATCAGCAGTCATTTAACAAACAGAGGAGATGATGCTGGAGCTGTCGGCTCTGATGTTCTTTGGTGAATGCCGATTGATCTGCATAGTGCTGCACAGGTCCCACTGAAGGAGTTTTTCTAATCTAAAAGTCTCTGAATCTGCTCTTCCCATTCCTCCTGGCAGTTGCGGGATTGATGCCCTCAGTTCTGTCCAGGTATCCTCATGTAACGGCCCATCTCAAGATTTCTGCTCCGCACTCTTGAGTATGTGCTGGTGCGTCATTCACGTTCCACAGGAACAGCTTTAACTTCTTATCTGCATCGGGTTTATGAGCCATAAGTTATTCTCTGCGCCACAAGTGTTTAATCTCTGCAGATTTATTCTCTGTGTGCACCTTGGAAAAGATGAAGATGTGCCAGAGGTCTGCTGTGTTTCAACAAGCTCAACTATCTTGGGACTGATAGTCAGGGTGTCGCCACATCTACTGATTCGGTTTGGAGACAGTGTGTGTTTTGCGAGCCCCAAATTTATGTGCTTATAATTGATGACTCAATGGATTCATTGATTTACAGGAGAAAATCTTTAGTTAGAAACATATTCTCTGTATACAGGTCAGTCTGTTAGGGTCAGGTCAGTCACACTTGCACACTAAAAGTGAATCCAAAGTAAGATTTGGAATACCGAAGCCACCATAAAGCTGTTGCCAATTCGGTTTGGGTCTTAAAGTGTATGCTGCCAAAATATCCAGTTAACCAGTTACTGAGAGAAAATGGCCAAACAATCAACCTGAAAATTTTGGTCTGTTGCCTGTTTTATTTGATGTTGATCTTGGCTTTACTTCCCCGATTACAAAAGCATTGTCTCAGATTTATTTTTATTGCCGAGTCCAGAAAACAAACTATAGAAATAAAAATCAAATCAATTATTGACCGTCAGCTGACATGCAGCATTGCATTACTCGCACCTCTCGGTGGCGCCAGGGAGCTGCCCGTGCAGCATCTGGCATCATGCCGGGGGTCAGAGCCACAAACCCTGGGAAAAGCAGTGCTTTGTCCATATAAGGCTGCAATCCATCCGCTTCCCTCTTCCTCCCCAGTTCCCTTCCTCTCTCTTTCTCAGACCTGAGGGATATTTAGAGAGAGCGCCTCAGCCAGCCTGCCCTTCCTTATTAGGAGCTCAGCTTGTTGTCAGAGGTTCTAGCCTGCAGGACAGTGGTCCATCTTTCTACTCTCAGATGAGACAAACAGATGGATGGCTCGAGTTAACTACACTTTACTGCAAGTGGGAAAGAAACACTGGGACTCGCACAGCTTCACCCATATGTCTGAGCACTCCAGCATATGTAATGACACCAGCTTCTATCATGTCAAGTAGCTCTTGATGTATTGTCCACCTGGGAGCAGAAGCAGATTAATGCAGCAGCACAAACATACTTTAAATACATCTGTGTTGGACTGTTTCCTCTTTTAGGCCTCTTGGTGTGTTACAGCTGTTCAGTTTCTCTCTTTTTCCCCCCAGTGACAGAGGACATCTGGCTACCAGCAGACAGACTAACAGACACCGTGCACATGGATGATACAGTATAGTGTGGGAAAACAGAGCTAAACGCAAACAAACAGGTGACCGCAAAACATAAAAGTGAGCCACTCAATGACTAGAGTTACAAAAGAGGCAGGAATCCATCTGGGAACTGAGTGTTGTGTACACTGATAAGACAGTCTGCTTGAACAGAGGTGGATAATAACCAAGCATTTGCTACAAACACACTTTTATTAGGGTGCAGACATCCATTTAATATATTAGAAAACCAACATGTGAAGCAAGGCTACATGGAATTTTACTTCAAAGGGGTATTGTTCAAGGCTAACATTTATACACAGACTGTACATAACCATGCTCCTTTGTCAGAGGAATTGATGCCGAAAAATTATGAAAATATTTAATCCAATGACAACCAAAAACCACTCATAGCATAATAGGATGTGCAATGACCTCTGATATTCACCCATTGGTAATTTCTAACTCTACTTGCTTAAAGGCAAGCAGTCGTGAGGTGGTAAACTGAAACGTTTTCTGTCTGGAGGACGGGCAAAGCCTCGCAGATCTTTAGCGCTTTGCAGAGAATAAAGTGCTGCGGTCGACCGACCGGTCAGTTTTTGTGTGTGTGCTTTTCTTTTTTTGTTTTTAAGAGCATGGAGTGTATCTGTGGTCACAAAAATATAAAAATGATGTGGGGAAGTGCATAGGTGGAGAGGTAGGTGGCTTCAAACACTTGCACATGGAAAGACAACAACCCAACAGACCTTCACGGATGACTCCCGTTGTCAGGATGACGCTGAATGTTTAAACAAGAAAAAAGAAAGAAAAAAAAAAAAAGTAGGATGCACCGAAATCTTTCTTGCCTGACAACACATTACATTTGGACTGCGAGTAGGATGAGGGGATTGGGGGGGATGAAATAAAAATAAATTGTGAATGTGTGTTGTGAGATGTGTTCACAAAAATAAATACTAACTGGGAACTTTAAGGCCCAGACTGTCTTGTGTGCATCGAGGAAGTACGGATAGGAGTGCACAGGAGTGCGTTGGCGCTCACCATGACGCACAGTTTTGCGTGTTGCACCAGACACAGAGTGTTCTGGCTGTTGTCGGGTCTCATGATGCTACTGTGGAAGCCTCTGGCCGCAGCCACGGGGTCTTTGCTGTGACTATCCGGCATTAAGGCACACAAAAGACACGCCAGCTGTTCGCATAGAAGCACCACAATCCAAGTCATGCTGTAGTGCTCATGTACGAAGGACTTTCTGCTGCTTCTCTCCCCTTCTCTCTCTCTCGCTCTCTCTTTGGCACTGGGAGGAATGTATGGCAGGGAGTGATGGATGGATAGGTGGGTGGAGGGAGGCGGGGGGGATCCCTGCTCTTCATGTCACTCTCTCTCCCTGCATCTATTTGGAGAGTTTGCTGATGACACGGATGAGTGCTCCATTTTCATCTTTAAGGCGCTGGTTGTCTGCCTTCAGGTCAACCAAAACCTGGTGGTAAAGATTAAACTCACTTTAAAACAAATTCTTTACACAATATAAATGCAGCTTTTATTTTACATTTGTCGTGGTCACATTACTGGATCAATGAGCTGTTGGATGTTAAGAGATTAATGCAGTCAACAGGTTTGTGACTCTGAAGCAAAACCCATAAAGCTTCTTTCCCAGGAGTCGCAGCGGCAGATGGATCTGCACAGATTTGACGTCGGATGCCCTTCCTTCCTGGCACAACCTTCCCAGGGTTTTCCATCTCCTCCCAGTCTTGAACCGCAGATTCGCATTAGGCGAATGTGTTAATCTGCACTGTAGAGCCAAAAACTATGCACAATATAAATTTGTCCAATCTCCCCTACAAGGTCATCTCCATCTCACCGTCCTGCTATTTTTACATTTCTCTCTCGCTCCCTCTCTGGAAGTCAAGCTGACCTCACTTTCACGTCGAGGGATCAGAACTGGGTCTCTGGCTCTGAAGTCCACAGTGTCTAAGCCCAAAGGCAATGCCTGAGGTCAGGAGCACAAATGGAAGAAAGCTAGAGCTTTATTTTTTGACATTCATGGGCTGAGCAGTGAATTTGTCCCCCATGGTCGGGTTGTCAGCATAAAGTTCCGCTGTAACATCCTGAGGTGTTGGAGAGAGGACCTCTGCCCTCATGTGCTGCCTCACAGTGCATTGAAGGCTTATTTATTTTGGCCTCTGCCCAACAACCAGCCCAACTTGCCAGATTTTTGCTTTCTGCAGCTTCATCCTCTTCCCATAAAATGAATTTAAAGTTGTAGGATTGCCATTTTGTCAAGGCTTTCCATCACAGATGAAAACGTGGTTGAAATGAGATATCCAAGAAGTGATTTTGAAAAACAAAAAAAGCAAACAACAACAAAAACAAAGGCCCTGGGAGCTGTTTGGCCGTACACAACACCTTGAAGAGGAGAGGAGCCTAAATTTATTCGAGTATAGCTTTTGCAGTTTTTTCCAGCAGGCACTGTGACCCACTGTAGCAAAATCAGCACATGAAACTAAACCACATCATTAATGACTTTGCCATTAACTTCTAAATCAGCAAGCTCAATATAAAGAACCAGTAAACAGCACTTCCTAAAGTAAAGTAACAGCTATCAGTGTAGTTATGTGTGCTTTGTTTGTCTGATTAACTACAGGGAACAAAAAGGCTGATATAGATAACAGTGCCATTTAGTATTTCTACTTTTACATTAACAGTACAGAGAATTGACATCCTGTTGATAGGCTGGTTATTAATAAGTCAACAACTCCTTTTAAACCAAAGGGTTGATTATAAATTGCTGCCTTAGCCTCCAAGCCATCAGATGTGTGATATATATATATATATCAGGTGTGGATAAACTAAGCATTTAACATGTTACATGTTGCTCCGTCTACAGTTCACTGAGGCTTTGAATATCAGAAGTGGAACTAATAAACCAACTTGATAGCAGAGAACGAAAAAAAAAGACAATAGATTCAAACCTGGATCTAAAGAGCTCATTGAATTTGAGTGTGATACTGTAATAAGATGTAACTGTTGCAACAGTCTCTTGTGCCCCTTCTTCTTTTCTAAATATTCCACAGCAACCTGTAAGTGGAATTACTAGAAAGTGGAAGTTTTAGCCACAAAGTTGCCGAGTCATAAACCCGTCTGCAGACTAAATAACTGCAGAGCTCCAAACCTCCGCTGGCATTAACATCAGCACAAAAAACTGTGTGCTTTCATGGCCCAGCAGCTATGTAGGTAATGTGTAGGTGGCCCAGTACTTTTTTTATATATTGCACATAACTAAACACTGGATATACAGGGAAGCAGCGAGCCTGCCTCAGTCAGGTTACAAAACTAAATATCATCTTGTTTATTTGATGTTTTAGAGTGGGTGACACGATGAGCTTTGCTTTTTTTTTTACCTTACTGATCCATTTAGCTTTTAGCATTTTTAGTTATTGATTTATAAATAGAACTATTCTGTTAAAAGCCATGCTTAATCATTTGTCTGCTGTTACACAGAAGTTTATTATCTTTCGAGAAGGCAACAAAATAACTCATTCTGTTCAAAGTCACAATGGAGACCGCAGAGACATAAGATGCCTCAAGTTGCTAAGCAACTAAATGAAGAAATTGGCTCCAACAGACACCACCCTCGTCACACCACGTGGACACGGTGCAAAACAGCTCTCTACCTTGTGCTCTCACCACACTGCTGGACAGCACAAGCGAAAGCCAAGCTAATCGAGCAGAAGCATGCAAAAGTGCCCGTGGGCATGATAAGAGTCGTTCTCAACATCTTCTCACCTTTAGCTCCTCCTCCAGCTCCGCCATTCGCCGCTCCAACATCCTTCGATCCTGGCGCCGGGGAAAATACGACATGGGAGGGTGGGGAGCAGGTAGAGAGAGAAAAAGAGAGAGTGACGTAGAAGGAGCACAAAAGTTGAGCGAAAACAAGCGAGGAAGTGGTTTGAGTGAGTAGAGAATAGAAAGCGTCAACAGACAGCAAGAGTGGCTGTAGTGTGGCAGATGAAGCGAAAACACAGCAAGTAACATCATTAGCAAGGGATGCATTACCTTCCTCTCCCGCTCCAGCAGGGCTGAACAGTCAGTCAGACGCTCCTGTCTCTGTTGAATACAATAAACCACGTTTACATAACCCGCACTGGTATTTTTACATGATCACATGCAGGCCTGTATGCAAAAAGACATCAAAAAGGTACACCCTGGAACCATGGACACAATAAGCCTGCATGTGAAACTGGGAGCTCACTGCTAGTAGTAGCAATCCAGAATTGTATTTGAATTCTGCTTCCTTACACGTCCTGAGGATCTGGCCCCGTACAGAGCATTTAACTGTCACAGTGCAGGCTTACAAGTGATTTACTAGAGTTTTCAAAAGTAGAATAAGAGGCAGAGCCTTCAGCATTCAGGCACCGCACCTGTGGAACCAGCTCCCAGTTTAAGTTCAGGAGACAGATTACTTTTTTTCCAGAAAACTTAAAGTTGCGACAGGATTAGGTGAACATGAACAGAACTCTCTCGTAGGTTCAGGCTGCTGGACTACACATCACTACTGCCATTAACATTTGTCTTCTCTCTCCTGTAGTTTGTGTTTTGCACTGTTTTTCCCCCTCTATGCTCTCCTTTCATCGACCAGTCATGGTAGACTGATTCTGCTGGACTTCTCTTGCTGTTAAAAGAAAGTTCTTCCATCCCACTGTTGCCAAGACCCTAATCACAAGGGCTCATCAATGGGGGCTCTCTGTCTAATATTTTAAGGACTTTAAATTTACAAAACAAAAACCATAGTTGTCAATTGGTGCTATATAGATCAATTTTAATTAGGGAAAAAAAATGTAAAAAAAAAAATTACTAAATAAATAAAAATTAAAAATATCCAAATTCTAAGAACCTTTTTAATCTAGTAGCGGTCTCACTTTTCCCTCATCTGGGTAGAGAATTTGAAGGGTTGCCTACGGATCACTGACTGTACAATACACTCCCATTGGAGAATACAAAAAAAATAAAAATAATAATAATAATAATATGCAGAAGGTATGAAACCAGGATTCAAATGCAGTCGAAGGCTTAAAACAAAGGGAACATTATATGGGTTTCTATATTTAGCAATAGTATTTGAAATGAGGTTGAAAAAAATCATAAGCAGTAACAAAGAACCTGCCCTACTAGTTCCACCACTATGAGCTTCTTGCTTTGACTCTGCGTGGTGAAAGACGACAAGAACAGTTTCTGTTTGACTTTTTGTGTGTATTTGTTGTCACCTGCGTGGCCTTTTCCAGATCCAACCTGGTCTGAGTGACACTCCTCTGAGTGTCCTGGAGCTGTGACTGGAGCTGGCTGTTTTGTCTGGAAACCTCCTCAAACAACTGACAAACACCACACACACACACACACACACACACACACACACACACACACACACACACACACACACACACACACAATGAAGAGTTAGGACAAATAAGGCAAATGTATCGCATGATCTCAACAGCGATACATTTGCTGTCGGTTCACCTTCTTAAAGTCCTTCGTCTCAGATCCTCCTCCCCGTGTACGGTCGCTATAGGATGAGTCCGACCTGGTTATATGAAAACAAAAAGGTCATCCACACTGTGAATGGAGAAAATTCAGATCAATCAAAAGTGGGATTCATACCTGGAACTCAAACGTTGGTCTGTCTGTAAACAAGAGGGGGGGAAAGCAAATACCTTACAGCTCTTTTCTTAAGTTACATTCTAATGAGATCACAAACAAGAGTTCACACAGACCTGTGA
Organism: Maylandia zebra; assembly: GCF_041146795.1. NCBI lineage: Eukaryota > Metazoa > Chordata > Actinopteri > Cichliformes > Cichlidae > Maylandia > Maylandia zebra. The sequence goes on along the minus strand of NC_135173.1, from coordinate 15,423,505 downwards.
ATTGAGCCCACTGGTGGAAAACTCTTCCTCTCCACTGGGATCATTGTCTTCACCCTGCAGACGACACAGACAGAACAATAGGTTCTTACAGACATTGGCCCACAACAATCTACTAACTTTGTGTTGCACTCCGTCTCCGTTTTTTGCAAAACACTGGGAAATGCCTAAAGGCTGCCGTGTGGTGGGACACACTACTGGAGTACAGAACCAACACTTATGCAAGCTCCCGAACCAAAAAACAGAGACGGACGGGAGTTAAAGGTGGTTAAGATGAGACGCATGAGCAGAAATATTACAGTACTGTGCAAAAGTCTTAAGCCACCCCCGATTTCTTTATATGTTGGTAGGAAAATGGTAAATAAATGGCATCAATTTACTGACCAATTTCTGCTATTTTTTTTTAAAAAAAAAGAACACACTTCACACAGTACTGACCTATGCCAAGGTTTGAACCAGTAGCTCTTTGGAAATCAACAAACAATAACATTCCTTTCAACATGGTCAGGTACAAGGACTGGACTGGACTTGAATGAGTGAAAAATAAGCCAATGTCCAAAGCAAAACTTTGGAAGACTTTCAGAAAGTCTGGAGGACTATTGGATGGCTCATTGGAAGTGAAACCCAAAAGAGTTAGGGGTGGCTCAAGACTTCTGCACAGTACTGTATGTTTAGCTGCGATGCAAGCATTTTGTCATTGAGCAGTCCAATAATCAGATATAAATTTGTGTCTACTACATTTCTGTGAGTTAACTCTTTTCCTACAAAGACGACCTCCCTGTATCCTTAATGGCTTTTGATGCAAACCCAGTCATTTTGTTACATAAGCTGAAGTATGACGACCTGCTCGGTTCAGAGAAGAACTTCGAGAGTTATCTCTAGTAGGCTTTCAAGGGGTAAACAGTTAAGCTAAATCAATTTGATAGTCTGCATTTTTTATTAGACTTGAATGTGAATAATTCACAAAGCCAGGAGAAACGTTACCATGTTTGTAACTTGTTTAGCCAAATGCAATAACTTACTAATGCAAAGCTAACATTAGATTCTTACCAGAAAAATAAACAGAGCGCCAAAAAAAATCTTTTCACTTGAAAACTAAAAGGTTTTTGGCCAGCTAAAGGCACTTTAAGAGTTTTAGCTCTCTAGTGAATATTAGAGTGCCTGACTGTTTTTCCCTTCAGTGTGATGCGTTGTGCTCCTTCTTCATAAAACCCTAAAGTCAAGTTTTCCCCTTATTCCTCCTCATCGTACACATCTTCGTTTTCTATTTTCTCTCGCCAAATTTGTCTCTTCTTATGAGCATATCCATCCTGCATTTCATTTTTCAGATTAATAAGCAGAATTTACCTCCCCGGTCCTCTGTGCCTTCCTCCTGGCTTGAATTTGCCTCCTCTCATTGCGCTCCCTGGCCCATCGCTCTGTCTCGCTCTCCCCTGTGTTGGCCTCCACATCTGGAACAAAGCCAGACAGCAGCCTTTTAAGACCAAACTAATGTTTGCGAGCAAAAACCACACGCTGATGAGCGAAGGAAATGTGAAAACAAAAACCCAAACAAGCAACAAGGGCGGCAGCCTACCTCTTCTGTCAGAGGTCTGAGGTCTAGGTGTGCCAGCAGGTTGTGTGAGGCCCAGCAGGTCTGACTTCTGCAGGCTGGCAATACGAGACCTCCAGCTCAATTCCTGTAAACACAGCATCCCCTACTTTGTGACGTCACATGGTGTTACATAAGGACAGCAGTCAACAGGCCTCTAAAGTGGCGGCTCTCACCCCTTCCTCGCCCTTCTTCTGCTTTGCTTCTTTCTCCTTCTCCTCTTCCTTTTCTCTCCCTTTGTTGTCCGTCTTCATGGTCTGTATGGTCTTCTCTGCCTCCTGCAGATCTGTTAGCGTTACCCCCTTGAGGTGAAAGAAAACACAGTCAAGCGCCAAACTGACACAGCCTCTATCAGTAGGGCGAACATCTGAGCAAGTATCCCCACCTGAGTGGAGCGGCGGGATTGCCGTGCATGTCGGGAGCGAGCTTTCCTCTGCGCCTCTGCCTCCTCATCCCGCACTGGTGTCAGGTAGGACCTACATTAGCCGAAACGCAAGTTTAGCAACAAAGTCGCGCCCTTCGACATCCTCAAAGACACGCTTATCACTCACTTGCGCCTCTGCTTGGCTTCCTGTTCGCCTGCGGTCGTGCTCTGAGAGTTGGAGGTGGTAATGGCTGGTTGATCCTTCTTTTCCGTCTGTTCCTGAGGAAGTCTTTTCGTAGAAAGAAAGATGAAAGGTGACTCATATTGGTCCAAAGGAAAAAAAAAAAAAAAAAAAAATCGTACATGCAGTGTAAAATGAAAAATACCTCTGAGCCAAGACACTATTAAGGCGGCCGAGTCCAGCAGAGCTCGTTCCTGTGCTAGCTGAGGTCACGGTGGGGTCATCCAGTCTCTTTCCATAAGATGAGCTGGAAACAAGACAGAACCCATTGGAAACTCAAAGGCACCTTTCACAGCCGCGCACAAATTAGCGTTTGCCGTTAGGGGACAGTGACAATTACACACAAACAGCAGAGTTAGACGGGCAGTGAGCAGCATGACTGACCTGTGAAGCAAAGACGGGGTGGAGCTAGTGAGATCATTTCCTGACTGACTATTGAAGCGTCGGGTGTAAGAGGAGCTACGGCTTAGCCAACTGAGAGAGAGACACACACACACACACAGGGTGACAAGGGGACATATGCAGGGATTCGGATTCTGGCTTCACAAACGCGGACGTGTATGAGAGTTGAGGCCCACCTGTTGGAGTTGTCAGCAGTGTTATCTGGAATACTGAAGAGTCTCCGTGTTGGATTGGGCGGCACTCGAGCAAGCCTTGGCTCCTGAGCGCGAGGGGGAAGAGATCAGTTTGTCATTTATTTATGTGACTCAGTGAATGGAGGCAGTAAAGAAGCCTTTATTTGGCCTGTCAAGCTAGATTTATAGAAGTACGACTGTGGTTTCATGAGTGTATAAACCTATGAATCACGCGAGCGCCTGCGTACCTTGGTGTCAGCCTCAGAGCTGAGGCGGGGGCTGGAGGCAGAGCGGCTCATGCCGAGGCCAGACTCTGGAGGTCTGCTGGTGTCCTGGCTGGGGTCAGATAGCCCAGCTGAGCCCAGAGTCACAGAGCTGTCCGCCTTCCTCAGAGATGTTCTCCATGACCCCGGGGCTTCAGTGACTGGAGGCTTGCTTAATTCCTGCTACACACACAGTCAACATTTTTATTATCCTGCCTTGCTGTCACACAGCCGTACATGCATCTCATGTGCTCCAAGTCTTTTTCCCGTTTACCCTTTTCACTTGGCTCGCAGTGGTGCTTGTTGACATGGAGGTAGGAAGCAGATTGGTGGTGTTGCGCTTGTTGTTCAAGTTGTTTATGATTTCTCGCTTTTTCGCTTTCTCTGCAAGAGTGCAAAGGTTATTAAAAATGCTCTTTTGCCTTCTTTGTATGAGCGCAAAGGTCATTAGGATTAATCAATAACAATAACTCTGAACTATAAACACAGCCAGCAGGTACTTCAAAGCAGAAACAGCTTCTCTCACCTGACTCTGCATCGCTCTCAGACTCGCTCTCCTCCTCTGAGCTGGAGCTGCTCGAGGCTTTCGCCTGGCCCTGAGACTGGTTCTGTCCCGCCTGGCCCTCCTCCTCCTCGTCCTCTGCCGGACTGCTCTGCAGGGCAGGAGGCGGAGGGTGCTTCTCCCGCTCGTGGAGGCAGATCTTCTCCTTGCTGCTCATACGAGAGATAGAAGTCCTGCAGGGGCGGGGCCAAGGTGGGGGTGGGGTGGGGGGGGGGGGGGGGGTGGAACAACAGGTGGCATGCAGGGAGCTGATCAGTGAGGGTAATCATTCCATGTGCAGCCAATTAGAGCGAGCATGCATCAATCAAGACCTCGGTAGGTGAAACAGTGGGTCATTTTCTGTGCCGCCGTTTCTGCTTCGTTTGTAATTGTGGCCAATTGCTTTGCACCAATTCGAGCCGTTTCCTTAAAGTGAAACGTTGAAATCATTCACACAGATTAAGGAGCAGCCACAGAAGTGAAAAGAACAAAAAAACAAATGCTGTCTCTCAGTGCCACACTACATATTAATGGTAAATAATATGGTTTACGTGCACATTTGGCCCTATTAACCAAGACATCAACAGCAAAGCACCCATCCTCTGAAAAGTGTTTGAATTATACTTGTTTTTACTCGAGAAGGAGAAACAGTGAAAAATGGCATTCAAAGATAAAATAAGACATCTTTTCACGGAGAAACAAAGTATGCGTTTATATCGTCAACAACACTTAGAGGGCAATCATTTTATACTACCTGAAAAACTTAAAACATCCTCGCTTAGTTCTACATGACTTTTCAATTCAACATTACAGAGAAATATTTATGCTTTAGTCAGTTTCTGTTTCTTTTACCCCGCTTGACCAACTTCTACCGGTTTTTGCAAAGTTTTGAAAAAGTCCTTTATTTCTACTGTCTACTGCATATTGTTAGCACACAAAGAAACATGCTGGGATAACAACAGGACACCTTGGGACACTCTCCAAAGACACATTGTTTACCTTTAGAGTTTCCTGGTTAAATTAATGTTAAAAAAATGTTATAAAAAAATGTATATATTTTTTCTTTTTTTTGTGGAGCTTTTAATCAACTGCTTGCAAACGCTTGCACTGCTGCATGAGAAGTCACAAATTTGAAAACCTTTTTCTGACATTACATCATATCCTGTGCATCTACTGCTCTACTATTCCGTTCCACCCTTTTGGCCTGGAAGGCCCTTCGTACTAAGAGCAAAGAGGATCCTACAAATTTAAGACTGTTTAGTCTTTAATATCTAACGTGAAGGAATATGACAGCATTATTTGAATGTCTTTAAGTCACTGGCATTTTTTTTTCCATCTGTAATTTTGTTTGTTTTTGTTCTTGGAATCTTTCATGTACAGAAAAAAAGAATCCATCTACCTAACCATCTCAACCATCTTTAAATGTATGAAATACATCTTTAACACTGTTTTCTTGATCCCCTGTTTACATGAGCACATCACATCGGATGTTCTGTGAGCGAGCACACCAACCTTCACTGTAGTTTTTACGCTGCATATACTGCGATGTTGGAATTTACTCGTATCACCCACCATTTTATTTTACTGTTAATATATTTTTTTCCTTCTAGTGTTTGATGGCAAATATAGTCTTGCTAGGGGGACTTAATTATTTGTTGTAAGCAGTGTTGGGTAAGTTACTTTAAAAAAGTAATTAATTACTAATTACTTAGTCAATATTGTATTTAAAATACTTATCTAATTACTGTGTCTGAAAAGTAACTTAATTACTAAATAAGTAATTTACTAAATACTTCTTAAAACCCCTATAAACCTTGAGTGGACAATCAATAGAAATTAAACTCTTTAAATAATAAATACATTTTTTAAAGACGGAGACTCTACAGTACGCAGCGGTAGCATCTCTTCCACAATGTAGCCTGCAATCATTTTTTAAGCTCACCTTCAGACGCTTTCTGTGCTGCTGAAGTAAAATCAAGTTTTGCCTGCTTAGCAGGAGTTGCCGCGGTGTTATCCATGGATGATGAACAAGGATCACTCGGAAGTGTTTGTCTATGCTCTCGTGTCAGGCGCTTCAGTAGATTACTCGTGCTATTAACAGCAGCCGATAGTTTTTTCTCCCCAGGACATAGCTTACATATTACTGTAATATTCTTGTCTGCTTGTTTCAGAAAGGTGAAGAGACGGGAATATGTCCATTTCATAAAACAGCCACTCGCTTCAGCCGAGTCCGACATCTTCCGCTTTAGAACAGCGGTCCCCAACCCCCGGGCCTCGGACCGGTACCGGTCCGTGAGTCGTTCGGTACCGGGCCGCGAGAGTTGAGGCTCAGGTGTGAAATGTATAGTTTTCAGGGTTTTTATCGGTTTTCAGCGTTATTTTGTTATCGTTTTTATCGTTTACTCAGTTTTCCTGGGTCTTTTCAGGTATGGTTTATGCCCGACAATATTTTCATGGACCGGCCTTTAAGGTGTCGCGGATAAATACAACAAAATAAAACTAGTACCGGTACCGAAAAAAAGAAAATGTATTCATACCGGTCCGTGGCGCAAAAATTGTTGGGGACCGCTGCTTTAGAATACGACTATGCAGCAAACTGGCGCGAAATGATGTGCACCTGCACTGCAACGATGTTAAAGCGGCAGAGTTTACTTCTACGTTTAGAAGACAAATTATTGAAATTAAATAATGATATTCAGCCAGTTTAATTATTTTACAATGTAACGCAAGTAAATTGTAAGTAACTGTAATTAAAATACCTAAAAATGAACAGTAATTAGTTACTCTACTTTTTCAGTGGAAAAGTAATTTAATTACAGTAACGCGTTACTTAGTAACGCATTACACCCAACACTAGTTGTAAGCTGCCATTTGCAACAGGCTGGATTTAGCATTTACAATGTGATCAGCAGCGTTGGGGAGTAACGGAATACATGTACCGCCGTTACGTATTTAAAATACAAAATATGAGTAACTGTATTCTGTTACAGTTACCGTTTAAAAAGGTGGTATTTAGAATACAGTTACTTTGTTGAAATAAATGGATTACACGGCGGTACTTTCCTGTTTCATATTGTCGCGGGTCAGGACTGTTTGGGTTTTGTTTGACAGCTACGTTCTGTTGTTCCAGGTGGCAGCGTTACGGTTGCCATGGTTACAGGGTGACGCTCTTTCTCTGCGTGTTTCCTGGGTGAGAGAGCGGCTTTTTGTTGTTGTTGTGCTAAGCAGGATGCTACATGCTCTAAAGAATGTAGCCTCATGGGCAGTGTAGTCCGTGCTGCTGGGAGAATGGACTGCCATACCCGTTATGTGTCTGTGAGCGCGAGGAGGGAGAAAAGGGCGAGTGGAAAACTATGAGTTATCATCGAGCAGAAACAGGAGCTGGAAGCATGTAAATATAATAATAACCACTGCAGCCAAGAAGAGTGTCTGATGAGCCCAGTTGTAAGTAAGCTATTAAGACGCTGTGTTCGTGTTTTCCTCCAAAACAATAAGTTCCGTTGGAGCAGCCTTTCAACGCCTCACTCTGTTTCTCGCTAGCAAAGTTGACCCAGACAACGAAGTAAAGCTATTTTTCGGCTACGAGCCCAACTCGGAGACCGACATATTAGTCAGAGGTCCCTTTAATACGGTTCGGAGCCGCGGACCTTCAGTAACAGTCATAAATCACAGCAATAGTACATTCACGTAGTTGTAAAAAAGCATGATAATATATTAAGTAATCCAAAGTATTCAGAATACGTTACTCTCATTGAGTAACGTAACGGAATACGTTACAGAATACATTTTGGGGCATGTATTCTGTAATCTGTAGTGGAATACATTTTAAAAGTAACCTTCCCAACACTGGTGATCAGATGCAGACTTAAAAAGAAAGCATTAATATTCAGTATGAAACTGAGAGACAGACTGCTACATCTACCCAGGTTGGTGGGTAGAAGTAACACAGCTGAAGGGATGGGAACACTGGGACTGTCACACCTGCATGCAGACAACAGCTGGATCAAGGATTACTGGGATTGGGCTGAGGAACAGCATAGCGTGTACACACTCACACACACACACACACAGATATACACAAACATACGGATGCACCAACACACTGGCACTGACCTGCGTGGGCGGACTGGTACCATGGGGATATGCGAAATGGGCTCAATAACAGGAGTCTGTTTCTCTTTCTCGCTACGTAACTGAAGAGGAATATAAACAGACATAAACACAGAGAGCACTCGCCGCTGGAACGCCATCAATCATGACAGGTCTGTCCGAGCAAGTGAGATAGTCACAGTGCCTTGTGTGTGTGTGTGTGAAGACAGACTCACAGCGTTCTGCTTCTTCTGCAGCTCCTCCAGAACGTCCACGAGGTTCTCGTCTGCAACATCTAAAGGTGTTTGTCCCTACAAGGACAGCCACAGTGATCAGTGATGGCACATGCTAAAGCTCCAATCACAGACTGAACTGCAGAGGGAAAGCTTGTTCGCCGTGCCCTCACCACATTGTTGACGGCACCCATATCGCACATGTTGTCAACCAGCAGGCTGCACACCTCCTCCTGCCCCCAGTGAGCTGCTGCGTGCAGAGGCGTCCACCCGTCAGTGTCGCTGCAGTCCACATCCACCCTGCACTGTAACAGTACCCTGAGCGAGGTGAGGGAGTTGGGAGGAGTGGAGGTGGGGGAGAGAACAAGGCTAAGAATAAAAGCCGTTTGACTTGGCATGGTAACAAAATTAAACAAAAGTCAACAAGCTGCTCTTATGTGTGCACTTATGCTCACTTCAGGACTTCAATGTAGCCTTTGGCAGCGGCGACGTGTAGAGCCGTTGCCTTGGTGTTTGGGTGAGGTGTGAGTGTGCCGTCTCCTGCCAGCACCGCCATGGCATCCCGGAGCATGATCCTCTCCTCTTCCTTTCGGGCCGTATCCACGTCTATTCCTGTGACAAGCAGTGACAACCTCGAGTTAAGAAGCACTTCAAAGCATCTAAAACTCCCCTTCCATTTAGATCTATGATGAGTGATGACATCGGGGTTACAAGTCAGGTTTAATGTACTCTAACTTAAGTTTTGTTTACGAAAAGCTTACAAATATCAGGACAATTCTGTAAGTAAAGCATCCCACACACAAAAAAATAAATACTTGTGAGTGTAAATTTATCTCATATACGTCATCTGTGCTCCCGGTTGTATTTGGATCTCAGCTAACACACATTCGACAGAGATAAAAGCACAAGCCTGGAGTCCAGAACAATTAAGGTCACAGAACATTTGGTGCACGGCCGCTGTCCTTGTTTCTTTGCCTCCTTTTGGAATGAACAGGAAAAAGGAAAAAATGAAGTTCTGAGGCTCCATATTTATAAAAAAAAAACAAAAACTGAAGCCTGAGCTCTGTATGATTTCCTGATTATTGCTGCTTGTGAAAAACTAACGCAACCGGCACCAAAGCTGTGTAGAATCATCAGTATAGTTAATTCCTTGAAATACTCCCAACATCATCGCTTCGGTTGACTAACACATGTGAGCTCACGTTTGTTTTCAGTCTTCTAACTTCAGTAAGATTACTGACTGTACATAAAAGTTCTCTTTTAATTTGGCATCATCACTCATCACACTGAAAATTTGATTTTCGGTTTCAGGATTGCAGGTTTGGCCTAAAAATACAGATAACACGGAAACGCACAATATCCGATTACAAGCAACCTTGCATTTGTGTTGATTCTACACAAAAGTAGGGTTTATATTGTCTTTTAATTATTAAGATGGATGTGCACATCCCAACAGAACTGACAACCTTGAATCAAGCCCCCGTGCGCTCACATTGGGAGCAGTTATCTTGCACAATTGCCCATATTTCTCGTGTGATTAACCTTAAAACTGAGGAAGCATTTCAAGGCTAGGATCTCAATCGATACTGTGCCCAAGTCCAGCTGAACTGTACCTGGAGCCACATCCTAAAGTGCACTAGAGTACGGCACCCAGCAATCACAATAGTCAAACAAGCTAATGTGACTGCATGTTATGAGTCACTTAGAGGGAGGACACCAGAAAGGTGGAGAGGAGAGGTTCCAATTCTCCCGTTTTTGTTGCTTTTACCTTGTTTTTTAATTTCAGCTTTCAGGAGCCTTTCCATTGCATCTTCTGTGGCAACATCCAGAGGAAGCTCTCCCTCGCTGTTCACTGCTCCAACATGAGCACTGTGTTCTATCAGATACCTTAAAAAACAAAGATACATTTGTCAGATAGCAACGGTAAAACCTGAATGGAGGATAAACGAGTTTTCTTGGCACCCTCCGATGAGCTTTTGGCCTTCAGTCAAAAGGAAGATCACTGGTTCACTGAGTTTAAAATACATTTTTATTCAAGTCAAGTAACACCGACTGTTAGCCTTAAATGTATGTCGACCGATTGTGCAGTCAACCCCCTCTCCAGAAGGCCAATCACGAGCCTGGGAAAACCCTGAATATGTGTGAGTTTTATGTGTGTTATCTAACACTGATTTACGTCTGTGTTTTCTAATCCCTCAGCACCACTCGGCTGTGATGTGACAAAGTGATGGTGGTCGACACTCACTTAGCAATCTGGATGAAACCGCAGGAGGCTGCAGCATGCAGAGGAGTCCAGCCCTCGTTGTCTCCTCTGTTGACGTCGCTCCCGTTCTCCACCAGGAACTGCACCATCTCAGCGTTTTCATCAATGCAGGCCTGCCAGAGGACAAACGTCCGCATGATTGATTGCCGTGTACAAGTGTTTACTGTTTATTCTGACATTAACAAATGGATGCCAGTCTGAGTACAGTTTCAGTACAGTAGAGGAGGTCTCTGACCCACTTCACCATGGTTCGTTGCTAAAGGCAAAACTCCAGACTCTTCCAAAATCTGTTAAACTCAACCAAAGCAGCGGGGCTAAAACAATGACTACTGTGTCTCCTTGCTGTAATGACTTTCTGCTAAGTGGGTTGCTAAAAGCCCTCAAGTACTTTCCAAAACAGTCATTTTGCAGCACAAGTGAAACAGCGATTCTATTTAGCAGCTTTTCCTCAAGCTAGGTCGAGCAAAGAATCTAAGTGTGATCAAACACAAGTCCCGGGATAAATCCCACGAGGACCTCATGGGATTTTGCTATGATAGGTTACTTTGATTTAAGTTAATATTTATTAAAAAGAGCCAAATGGAAGGTTCTTGTACTGAATAAGTGTTTTTTTTGGCTGCTTTTTCACTCATTTTCAGCTGATGGTTTTCAGAGGAATGTTTTTATTTGGTTTTTTAAGCCACTTAACTCTGACCTATGAATCATTCAAAAACTAACTCAAGAGATAAACCAGTTTTGAATCTAAACGTAACAGTCAACTTCACCAATAACCACTTTTAATTGGCAGCTATTAGCTAACGACAACATTTCCCGGCATGGTGTGCAGTGTGTCCTTAAACACTGAGGAAACAGAACAAGTGGATGACAAAAGGAGATGTGGGTAGCTTTAAAAAATAAAAATAAAAAAAACTGGCAAATGGACAGTCTCTTAAAGTCATGGCCTTAAGAAATAAGGAAAAAAAGAATCCAGCCGAGACCAGAAAGATGGATCTGGCCTTTCATCCATCTACTGTTTGCTCTGGTCTCATCAGAACGGTGGCTGTCAATAAGCCATTTTTAATTAAGGGAAACGGGGAGAAAAGCCTGAGGTATGCGCCAAATTACACAGGAACTGGACTGAAAATCAGTGGCAGCACCGATTCCTCACGCCTGATGGATTGACGGATCCAAATTTGAAGCTTTGAGCTCAAAAAGGCAGCCAACATCCAAAGAAGAGCATCGAATGTCTTTCAAGAAGCCTGGAGAACAATTCCTGAAGAGTACTCAAAGAAATGATAAGAAAGCTTGCCAAGGAGAGTTCAGGCCGTGTTGAAGAATAAAGATGGTCATACCAAATACTGACTTTCAAAGGCATTAAATATGAACAAGCTTCATTTTTAGCTTGTATAATGTATTTCCATGCATGTTTGCAAATGTTTCCGTATCTACCACTACACCAATTTCACATTTTCCTATCAAAATATAAAGAAATGAGCCGTAGCTCAGAATCTGTGCGAAGACCAAATAAATAAAATGTTAATAACACAAAAAACTAAAAATATATTACTAGCGTCTGTACCTACTCTTTGATGGTGTAAGAATCAGACAGGGAGTAACATAAGATTATGCTTTTGTTATTCTTCATTTTTGGGTGAAAACTGATGTAGACACTGACTTTATAAATAGCATTATTAGTTAATTTACGAATGTCTTTTAATTACAGGGATGCACTGATATATTAGCTCACATTCACTAATGTTTAACTGTCAATTTAGAGCAGCGTAAATGTTCACTGACTGAACTTTGCAGCACTCCATAATTCCATTCACCTGTCTATGAAATATTAGTAATGCTCTGTGTTTGTGAGTCTCTACTTCAAAAGTAAGATAATAAGTAAGACAATAGTTTACTCAATATGTGATATTATGGCAATTTTGAACATTTTCCTATATTCTGAGTATTTTTTATTTAATATTTGCAGAAAATTTGCCTCCTATCAGGTGACCTACGCAATCGTCTCGTAATCAAAAGCGGTCGTGAGCGTGCAACGCCCTCGAGCTCTGAGCAAACATTTAGTCACCACAAGTTGCAGTCGGTTGCAGAATGTGAAAAAATTATTTTCTAGTTGCAAGGAGGTTTCTTTCCTATTTTAACTTGTGTAACTTTGAATTAGGATGCGGTTTTGTCATGCTGTGTGCGTCCAGTGTTGGACGATTTTTTCAGTAAAGTCGCTTTAATGCAAGTTTGCTCGGCTAACACCATCTCGGGAAGGCGGTGCATGAGATGAGCATTTTCATTGATTTGATGATAATATCGATATTTGGTGTCCCGGTATCGGTACAATATGAAAAATATCATGACATTATGCTGCCCCACGGCTATTATAGCCTACGACTAAAACTAGGCGGGAAATAAATATTTGAAGTAACAAAATAAAATCAAAAACTACACTTTTGAAGTTTTTGTCTTATTTAACTTTGTCAACAAAATCAGCACGAATAGGCTTTGGTAAATACTTTTGTGTTTACTGGAAAAACCACATGTGTGGCTGTGAATCAGGTCTTTGCATTGTGATCGCCGCCCTGAGCTTCTGAATAATTAAAGAACACTAAAACTAAAACTGGCACCCTCTCTGAAAACTAGCTAAATTGAACAGAAGAGAACGTTTTCAATCGTAAACAATGAAACCACTCTTTATTAAAAGAGGGATCATGGTGTGCCATCTTTTTAGTGGGTACCTGTTGGCAATGAAGCTATTCCTCTGTATTTTATCTCATATATGCATGTATGCAAAGACAAGCTGCTGCAGACTCACTTTGGAGGAGTTTTCGACGATGCTGCTTCTCCAAAACGAGAGCGATTCTGAGTAATCAATAAGTGAAATCAAAAGTGACGGTCCATATTTTAGATACAGTGCCAACACAGTTTCTCCTGCTCTCTCAGAGTTTGCATATATGTAAACATCTGTAATACTCTGAAATACAAATGAAGTTTAAAAAAAAACTTTTCTTTTTTTTAAAAAAAAATAGCTGTCAATACATTTCACTAAAAACTACAAATGTTAACTTCACGAAGAAGGTTGCAAAGTCATACGGATTCCTCCTCTGGGGACTACAGTGTTTATTTAAACATTATAATAAATTTAGTGGCAATCTACTGCGTAGTTGCCGAGATCGGCCTGGGCCAATGCGGCACATAGCCAGTGGCATGGCTATAAATACTTGATAAAGGTGGAGATTTGTCTTTTTGTGACTCTGAAGCAAAGCTGAACTGAATACTAACAACAAAACGATTAGTTTAATCTGCACTGGTGTCTCATTTCACTGATGTCAGCAGGTGAGATGATATTTACTCAAAAAATGTGACGTTACCGAAGCAGTTCTTCTGTGGGACGTCACAGCGCCAAGTGTCTGTAACACGTACAGAAACGTCTCCATCAGGCCTGTCTTAAGCCACCTAAGAGGCTTTTCTTTTAGGCTAAATCAACTAATCACAAAGCTGGGGAAAGCCTCCTCCTTCCCTTTTATAATATGAGAGATTTAGGCAGGTAATGCATGGGAAAAAAACCAAAAAACCAAAATGTGATCATTGTAAGAGCTGAAAATGGGGCTCAGTAACAGCCGGAGCGGGGGGGGGGCGGGGGTCGCCCACTAATGGAGTGGGTGCTCTGAGCTGAATGAATGAACAGTGGGTACTTCTGGCACCCTGCGTGTGACGACGGTCCATACACACACATACACACACTCTCAGCAGACTCCTTCACTGGGTCATCAAGTGACTCATTGTGAAAATCGCCTTTGACAACAGCAGTTTGTGCTGTTTGAGGCATGTTTTCCATTTCTTCATCCGAAATCCCTAAAGTCCCCTCCATGGGGAACTGGCAAAGGGAAGGAGAAAGAGAAAGCAAGAAGAGGAGGAGGAGGAGGAGGAGGGAGAAGACAGAAAAGGCTTTGGATGAAGAGGATGGAAAGTTTGGAGAGTGCGGGCCCTATATTTAATTCGAGTTTCCAGGCAACCGATGAGCAATAGGGGGAGAGAGGGATGGAGGGCAAGGAGGGTGACCACACTGGGTGACCGGTCGGACATGTGGAGCCACCAGAAGACTCATCTGAACCAGCCGTGGTGGGGCAAATTCACTAAACTGCCTCAAAATTGGGAGGGAAAAACCACATCTGCATGAGCACGCAGGCCAGAGGACTTCGAAGCAGATCTTTTCTGTATGTTCTCAGGAATCCTGGTCAAAACTCATCTGACCCTGCTTTCACTTTATGAGATGAGACAGCAATGTGTTTACCACACAGTGCCATTAAAGTGGAGGAAATGCTGCATCACCGAGGGCCTGTGTGACAGTGATGGTGTCCAGAGTGAGCCTGGGTGTTATGACTTAAGTCAAGAGCAGGGACAAGAGGAGGACTTGAACATGCACCGAACAAGTCCAGCCTGTCTTCGACTCATGAACGCAACAATCACGAAAACTGCAATAATAAATGTAAGGGTGAAAACTTCAGTTATAATGCCCTCCCTCTTTTCTTTTTTGCTTTAAGACCTTTAGATAGGACGGTGAAACTCTCTCTCCCACTACTTTCCTGACTCTTCGGCAGGGCCTGTATGCCACAAGCCTGCCCATAACTGTCTAAAAATGGTCCACCAGGCTCTTTGGTTTTTACCGTCTGCTGCCCTCTCGTTCGCTTTTTTTTACGCCATAAAAAGAAGCCTGTAATTTACTAAATGCAACAGTGTGGATCAGACAGCCTCCCAACGGGCTAATAAACCAAGTTTGCTAGTGTTAAACAGGCCAGAAACTCTTCCCGGACTTTATAAAACAAACGCACAGAGGAATGAGTGATGGATTACAGGAGCTGCTAGGCTGGAAGTACGTTAGTGGTCCATTTTACCTGTGAGTCCTCTTCGCTGTGAGGATCATTAAGGGATCAACGCTGAGCCCTTTTCCCTTTAGATGAGCGACAGTTGTAGCAACTGTAGCGATTAGCTCGGGCAGAAAGGAAAACTAGCTGCTGACAGTTAGAGGGGCAAAACTTCCTACCTGGTGAAGCGCTGTCAGTCCGTCTACGTTAGCGTGGTTGATGTCAGCTCCCTGTCGGAGCAGCGCTGCCACCTCCTCCCGGTCTCCGGCGGAGCAAGCAGCCATAAATACGGCTCCTTGGGCGAACCGAACTTTCGCCCGGCGCGTTCCGGAACCGCTCGAGATTTCCCGGGACTCCGAACCCGTCTGATCCGTCTCTGAGCCCAGCCATCGCTGCAGCTGATCCTGCCGTCGCTGCTTGGCAGCTTCGGACCGGGAATGGTCAGTGGCCGCCATCTTCCCTGGTCTGTCCCGGACAGATTCAGCTCATGGTACGAGGAGAGAAGCGGAGTGCCGTGTTTGGATTCCGCACCCCCGCCCTCAACACACCTCCCGGACTGCGCCCCCTGGCGGACAACACGACATAGCGAACTTCTGCGACTGAGTGGCAGTTCTGCGCTGCCTTCAGGAACTACTCGGAAGTTTCCCTGTTATTTTTTTTTTACCACAACCACATCAATTTAAGGGGAAAAAAAGTTCAGACAGTTAAGATGACCAACCACACAATCAAAGAAATAACACAGATTCCCTTTTAATATTTGTTATATTATATATTTATTATATTATTTAATGCAACACAAACACAAAATTATATAAGTAAATACAACAGTTTTTATGTTTTTCTGTCATATTATTTTAATGCTCGTTTTTTTCTTTTTTCTTTTTTTTCTTGTTTTGATCTTTATGAATAGAATAGAATGCCTTCATTGTCACTATACAGATGCATCTCCTACTCAGTGCAAACATGGCGGTGGGGGGTAAATACATATGAACAGTATTTAGACAATATATATATATATAATGTACAAATATAAAAAAAAAGAAAAGAAAAGAGAGAGAGACAGAAAAGTAAATATGTAAATAAACAGCGTTTTGTATTGTTTGGGTTATTGCACATGGAATGTAGTTTTGCACAGTGGTGTGTTTATCAGTGCATGTGCATGTGTAAGTTAAGGGTAGTTATGGCTAATAACTGGATGATACCAAGTTCACCAGCTTTCTTAAAAGGCCAGAAGTGATGAGACTTATGTGTGACACGTTTTGCTTTTATATGTGAACAGAATGGGGGGGATATTCAAATACTCCTCTAACCAAAACAACAATAAAAGCTCCTCAATTTGACCCAAAAAACAAACTCCTTTTTTTGTACTGCAATAATTTAACATATTTTAAATTAAATCAGAATCAGAAAGACTTTATTTATCCCCAAGGGGCAATTAAGATACAACAGAGCAGCATGACGTTAAAGATAAGGACAGGGCATAAACAGGCAATAAGAATGAGTTGATAAATACACAGAATATACAGTATATACACAGTTTTAGAATTAAAGTGACTGAATAAGTGAATGCACTGCTGTGTTATGTTAGTAACTCAAGAAGAACTCAAGAGTCATGCACTTTCATGCAAATATAATGGAAAAGGGGGATAAAAAGTAAAATATATATTCTTGATACTAACAAGAATGTATTTTGTTTGCATATGTAATATATTATCTGTCCAGAGGATACAATATATATCACTTGGATTAATTGTTTTCTGTATGGCATTTTCAGTCTCTTACCACAGACACAGTCACAGACTAGACTGTAAGCTGCACAGATTCTGTGGCTG
Source organism: Maylandia zebra (assembly GCF_041146795.1). Lineage (NCBI taxonomy): Eukaryota > Metazoa > Chordata > Actinopteri > Cichliformes > Cichlidae > Maylandia > Maylandia zebra. The sequence continues at coordinate 15,406,672 of NC_135173.1, read as the reverse complement.
TAAAACAAACCCAAATCATCACCACTCCACTCCTGATCTAATCTGAGATTGTCTTATAAGTCTTGGCTTTTTTTTTTCAGATACAAATGTCATGGTCCTTTTAGAGAGAAGAGCATTTCTCCTGAGAAAACACGTCATACTTATTTAGTCTTTTTTAATTGTTCTCTCATGAACTTAAACATTTAACATGCTAACTGAGGTCTGTCTAGTCTGAGATGTAGCTCTTAGTTTTTCATAGTTTCTCTGAGCACTTCACAGTCTGATGTTGGAGTGAATTTGCTTGAGTTTCTCAATAGCTACTAGCAAACAGGGAAATTGTGGCAGCTTTTCTTTTGTCCTAACATGGCATTGTCCATGTTAGGACACTATTTATGTTACCCTTTTAGTTGCTGTCCAACTGTATCCTGCTGTGTTATTTTGTCCTTGTTCATTTCACTGCGATATTTTTCAAAGTCTGCCATGATCCCTGAGTCATTATTTGGTCACTGCCTGGCATGTGTTACGTTTTTCTTCTTTTCATTGTCAGCTACAGGTTTACAGGCTAATGTGAGAAGAGGAATATGAAGACACAAATATTGATCATCACTTTATTTCACAATAACAAACATACATCCCTGGGGCAGGGATAGCTCAGTAGGTAAAGTGGTCGCCCCATGATCGGAAGGTCGGCGGTTCGAATCCACTTAACGGCTACCCTGAGGTACCCCTGAGCAAGGTACCGTCCCTACACACTGCTTAGTGGGCTGCCCACTGCTTCACTGAGTGAATGGGTCAAATGCAGAGAAAAACAAGTAATTTCCCCATGGGGATCAATAAAGTATCCATTATTATATTTTTCTCTGAAACATTTTTTTGTTTTACATCATTTGGCACTCATTTTGCAATTATTTCATTGAAGGTTAAGGCACAGCATGGGAGTAGATCACACAGTTAAAGATGCAGCACACAGTGCAAGAAGAATTTTAACAAGTAGGTTGTAACCTACGAACAAAAGGCACAGTCAGATTAATGGGACTTCATAAAAAAAAAAATCACATTTTTGATTTATGCACTAAACATGTAGCAACAAATCAAATCTGTCAACATTCAATGCTAAATATTTAAAATCATTTATAAAAAGCTTCAACTTACATCTAAATAAATCAAGATGATCAAAAAATATATACGTGATTTGGAAAAAGTAAAGCACTTTTGTATTTTTCATATAAATAATTGTTAATACATAAGGCATTGCCATTAAAATGAACCAAGAAACATAAAGTGTTGTCTTTCACACTATGCATTGACACTTGCATCACATAAATGGAGTAGGTACGTGTACTAAACAGACTGGTTCATCAGTCGTTTTGCCCTCTGTGTAGCAAAAGTTACTTAAAGCTCATGACTGGATACAGAAGGAAAACTCTGATTAACTACTGGTCAGCACTCCACCAAAAACATAAACACACACCTATTTTAACCGTGCAACCTCAAGTGCTCATTCTTTGTTTCCAACATCCTGTAATTCAAGTCTGTACATGACTGAGCACATGTGCTAAGTTTAAATGCACTTCTATAGACATACAATCATGATGTGTGTATGGCCTTACAATAGTTGAGCAAAAACCTCAGTTCAGCGTCATGCACTGGTCCAAAGGCATTTAATACAAAGTTAAGTGTAAATATGTGAAACAATTAAAATTTCCAACCATTAGAAAATGGGGACGATCATATTAGAAAGATCTTCTTTCAGCCGAAAATACCTTAACATGAGGAAGAAGACAGATCTTTAAATCTGATTTGATGTTCTCTCTATCAGCACTCTTAGCAGCTACTGGTAGTTTCCAGAGTTAGCATCATTTGGAAGATTAAGACAACCTGTGTGCATTGTGAGACCTTCAGAGGAAAGGTCAGAGGAAAGGTCAGTAGCAGAGCTGTTATCTGGTGACATCATTCCAGTTTTGAAGGAGCCTTGCAGATCCATGTTGATACAGAGCACATCTGAAAGCAGCTGCCTCTTGTAGTTTTCCAGACGCATGAAGACATCCTGGACTGAAGAGCTCCTCCCGTTCACCCAAGTGGGAAACAGGCTTGGGGAGCTGAAGTGGGATGGGATGGACTTGTAGTGGTGCAGCTCCAGTTGGCAGAACAACCTAGTATTCATGAGAAGTATTTACCAGCATGAATATGGAGTAAGCTGTAACTGTGTGATTTTGTGTTATTAAATCAGGTTTAGATACAAAAAAAAACATTTTTATGACAACGAATCAAATGCAGATGTGTGAACGAGGAGAGGGAATCTGCAGTTAGCGGCTCTGCTTCACTTTCAAATTATCATATAGATCCTAAAACCTCACTGTAGATCATCTTCTGTGAACTACACGGCAGGTAGCTACAGCAACCAAATGATACTGTTGCTCTGTAACTGCTGGATGTGTCAACACGGTCAATTTATCAGACAGAACAGGGATTTTTAGTCGCTACTTGTTTCTGCTGCCCCCAACAGGATCACATAACCAGTTACTGTAGGTTTAACCCAGTTGAAATTCAGCCCTGTTCATTCACTGTATGAAGCAGATCCAGTTTTGGGGTTTATCAACATGGCATCATAATGACAGGCGTTGTAAATATGTGGCATAAATGGATGGCAGAAACAGTAAGTCAAAGCTTTGTGTAACTGCAGGGCTAAACCTACCTGGCAGATACACTGCGGGACAAGCTTCTGGAGGTCTGGCGAAGAAAACACTGTAGGATTTTCAATAACTGTTCTTGAATCCACACCACATCTTCCTGTACATCTGGCAGCCACTCCAAAAGTCTACACAAGGGACAAACGATTATTAGTCACCAGAGGACATAGTCGCCAGAATCAAAATCAGAATACTTTATTAATCCCTGAGGAAATTATAAGGTTACAGTTGCTCCCAGACAGTAAGAGCAGTAACTGACTGAACCAACTTAAATAATACTATAAATATTGCAGTAATAGTAAAATGGTGCTAAGATCGATTTTCACTGTATGCACTCTAAGTGAAATACAGTTTAAAGGTAATTAGTTCAATAAAAGGGACTACATGTACAAACAGACAGACGTAATGAAGTCCTATAGCACCTGAGAGTCAAGGACATAGCAGACTCCAGGGTGAGAGTGTAGGGAAGCATCATGGCTGTGGCCATCCTGACAGGAAGCAGGTTGCTTAGCGACTGCGCCAGGCTCCTCCTCTCCATGCAGGCCTCGACCAGAGCTGCAGAGGGAGGCAGAGAGACAGAATTACCCTCCTCTGTGCAAAACTACAAAGAAACTGTACACAAGTTCTATCTTATGACATATCAAATCGATTTTTTTCGGTACAGGGAAGATTGTGTACTTTATTTTCCCACAGGACTTGCAGTGATGTAAAGGTTTGAGCACTTTTACTCTGAATTTGTGCTGTGACTATTATAGTTAGCAGAAAATTTGCTGATTTCCAAAAGATGAACCATGCTCTTTTTAATTTTAAACTAAGATAAGGGTTTTATAAAACAACTGGCACTAGAATAATCACCTCTCAGTTTTATGCCTTTACCCATGGGTTAGAGGTGCAGTTCATATCCAAGTCTGCCCTGATTTGACCTTTAGCAATTTTATCATTTTAGACATTTGTATAAATGTTGTACGAATTCTTCATTAACAAAAAAACCCAAAAAACCCAAATGTTTGTTGTGAGGTCACAGTGACATTTAAACACAGAGAGTTCCTCCATAAGTTCAATTTAAAGAATTCACTCCAGGTATTCCTGAGATATGACACAAGACGTCTAGTCACAAAAACATAAAGATCTTGGCCATTGCTGCCTCTTTTCTGGAAAAAGAGTAGCAGGCAAAATGTTTACAAAGGTCTCAGGACTTTAGTTAGATTTACAAGGCTTCACAAGGATCGAAAAACTCAGCTGGCTACATAAAGGCTTACAAGCTGTGATTTCTCCTAAAGAGAGTTTTAATATGAACCAACTGTGCAAGATGCTAAAAACTTTGTTTGAAACTGGGAGAAATGGAACAAAAAAGCAACATTGCTTAACATTTTAAACATTAAGTCCTTGCATTATTGTTCACAGTGACAAATATTTTAAAGATTATTAAAGGAGTTTTAAATTGTTTTTAATCTCTAGATATATTTATCCACTACCCAGGCAGATGCTGCTTTCAGTTTACACTAAAAGGTTCCATTTCTTGCTTTGTCACAGTGTACCAACTTTTCAACTCAGTCTGTACCTTCGGCATCATGTTACCTTTGTGCAGAGCGGGAGGAAGGTACTCAATGATCTGCTCGTCGAAAGAGGCGCAGGCATAAACCTCCAATGCTGTCTCTTCCACCTGGGACTTTTCTTTGTCTTCACTTTTATTTGCGTCCTCCTCTTCACTGACTTCCTCATTTTCTTCTTTGTTAGTTAGTAGTGATCTGTCTGTATAAATTCGGTGGAGATTAAGCAATCCTGAAAAGAAGAGAAAATACCAGAGTAACTCATTTAATCTGGGACCATCTGTCAGAGTCATTTCTTAATAAAATAAATAACTTAACGAGTTCATAATGTTTAAAATACTTGTGTTGCTAAGTGTCACCTTAGTAAACTCATGCTTTGAGTTACATAAAGCTAACGACTAACGATAACGGCTAAGAGACGCCAAATCACAGGAAAAATCAGTCTATTGATTTGATCACATAGTCATCGGAAGCACAAGCAGTGATAGTATATCTGGCTGATAATGTTTGTACATATCTCAGAGCCAGGGGACAAAAGATCGATTCGACTTGTCAGTACCAATCAGAAGAAGCTTTGAAGTAAGTTGGCAGATCAACAACCCTTACCATTTCTCTTTAAAAAATGCAGCGCGTCCGTGTATCCCTGTTTACACATGGCCTTCATTACCTGCACTCAAAACAAACACATAGAGTTATCTCACATGAGTCAGAGAGGTCCACTGAGTTCACTCACTGAGCCAATCAATTTGTCGGCAGCTGTGTGTGTATCTCTATGTGCATAGATCCGGAAGGCTGTAATCAAGCTACATACCATTGGATCTGGAGGAAAAAGTGCTCTGGAGACTCTGTAGAGGTTTTTGAGAGTGAACTTGATGCTTGTGTTGGTGAAGCGAAGCTCGTGCATGTTGGTCGAGGTGTCTCGGGGGCAGATGTCGCTCTCTCCTGAGAACGGGGACACGGTGATGGTGTTTTTTAGCTCGTACTGAGGGAGGTTGTCTGAGATTCCTCCATCAACGTATCGCTACACGAATAAAGAAAAAAAAACATCAGAAAATCTACAGAAAGTAACACGTGATTGACTTTAAAGGACTCGTGTCCTTACAGCATTTCCTAAACAGGATGATGATAGCAATGACATAAAATCCCGTGTATTGACTAATCTGTGTTTTTATTGAAGTGGAGGCATGGCAGAGGTTTCACACTGTGTCAACAGATAAGATGTGGATGACATCAGCCATCTGAACTTGAGCCACTGAGGGTTAAGAGAGTTAGAACGGACTAACTTTCAAAGCCTGTGTCTGCACCATCATATTTGGCTCTGCTACTCTCTAATTTTGGTCACAAGCTCTGCATACAAACAAGAGCACGTGAGCTCCAAACAAACCATCACAAAGGCCACGGCGAGCAGTTGGGAATGCTGGTATTGCTCAATGATGTTTCCCAGAAAAAAAACCTTTGTTCTAGAAACATGGCCAGCAAAACTTCCCCCTTTAGTGTGAGATCTGCGACAAACACTAACTCTGCAGGAATTTTATAATCATTGTTTCCAAGCACATGCCATTCAGAGCAAACACATTCTCAGGGAAGGGAGGCCCCTGACAGGAGCACTTACAGAAAGAAGAAAAACTGCCAAAAGTCACAGCAAAGCACAATAGAAGGAAACACGATGTGTAATTCAAGCAAAGCAGCAAAACGGACTCGCCATGACATGTTTTAAACATGCTGTGCTTCTATATTCCAACATTTAATATCTTCTTAGGGAAAGATTTAATTAAATATTCCAAAAGCAGGAACGTGAGATTAAAAGAAAGGTGCACAGGTGCCAGATAAGAGTACATTTACTTACTACTCCTTGCAGTGTGGGAGGAATGATGCCACAGTACACTGGGATGTAGGCACTGCAGACACACGCCTGATTTGGAAAAGAAATAATAAGAAACAACGTCTGATTAATAATTGTAAAAGGAAATACAGTTCTTTGACTGCTGGAGATTTTCTGATTGATTTAAATCAAATCAAGCAGACTGCAGCTAAATAATACTCTCAGCACATAAACGCTGTGATATCAGAAATTATTATTATTGTTTTTCTGGTCTTAAAGGATATTTTATAATAACATTAACTGAATTTTTTTTTTAAAAACTAGGGCTGCAGCTTGTAACTTTTATTATTACAATATAACAACCTACACAACAATTCAAGCACAACATATCAGAAAATGGTGAAAACATTGTGTGTCATAGTCCAATGTAGCATCTGCATATCATTTGTTTTGCCTCAATAACAAAGGAGCTGCAGTGGAGATGAATATTATGTTGCAGCAAGCCTGCTGATCAAAGTATTAACACTGCATACCTGCACCACTTCCTCCTTGTTGTTGAACTGGGTCACCAGGACGTTTTCTCCATCTGTAACTCGGGTGAGAGAGATTCCCAGCCTCCCACTGGCTCGATGGTGGCAATCAGCTGGCAGAGTGCGTCGCAGCATGTGTCGCACGATCTTCACCAGGTTAAAGGAAGGATGCATCGGCCCGAGGAACCGCTTTCTCGCGTCTTTGGCAACCTCAATGATGCTTGCACCAGCCTCTCCTGTGAAACAGGGAAACAGACATTGGCGTCTGGGAACTGTTGTGCACTTTATGACAGAAAGTTTTGGTGCTTTTGTTGCAGCGAGACAGGTTAATGGACATCAGTGTAACACACACACACACACACGCACACACACACACACACACACACACACACACATACATATATATATATATATATATATATATATATATATATATATATATATATATATATATATATATATATATATATATAATTAAAAGCATGCCAAATTTTAGCAATACTCCAATATTACATTCATAGTACTTGGGAAGGTCGTGTAGTATACAACAAAATAGACACAAATACATTCACAATCGGTTTTTACATGCACAGCATCAGATAAGGGGACTTGCTCGGGTAACAGGCGATACATTTAAAGCAAGAATTAGAAGATTGATGACAATCCTGTTACAAAACATCCTCTCTTCCTCAGAAGATGGTTATCACTTTTGAGTTGCACCACTGAGCTGATGAGCGTGAGGATGGCCTCAATGCCACTCTGTTTCAATTTCATGCTACATCATTTTCTTATCCCGCTCATTTCAAGCTATAACGCATAGTTACATGCAATAACTCCTACATAGTACTCGAGCTTAGTAATCTAAGACCCAAAAGATACTTGCCGAGACATACTCCAGTGACCAGAGCAGTGGCGGTGAGAGCTCCAGCAGATGCACCGTATATGTGCCGGGCGTTCTGGACCAGAAAGGGAGCCTGCTCCTGCAGGCAGCTAGCCACGCCAATGTGGTAGATACCAAGGAAGCCGCAGCCGGCGAAAGAGATGTTCCACGGGGAGTCCAGTGGAAACATCCTGCCAGGGCGGTCCACAGCTGTGGACTCCAGTGGGGCTAAGGTCGCTGGAACACGATACGACTGAGTTTACGCAGATACCAACTTATAAAAACTTGCTAACAGTCTGCTTCTAGAGCCTGTTCATAACTTAATGTCGGTCTCCTGTTTTGGTTAAGCCTAAGTCAGATTTTCCGTTGCAGGTAGCGCCGAAACAGTCAGACTGTTTAAAAATGCCTTCACGGTAAAAAGTAAGAAAGCTGTAATTACAAGCAGCCCTGGACTGGTTAATATACCGACGCAGTAGACCACGGGGACTTGTTGTGATTTCATGAAGTACTGGCGTGAGGAGGGCGTAGAGCGAACCCGGCTGGCCAATCATCAACGACACCGCAAATTCTAGTTCACCAATCACAATCGAGAAAGATACTAAAGCGACCAATCACACTCTGCGTTGTTGAAACACCCGGAAAGTCACAGAGCGGTCACACGCGTCTTCTCTGACAGCTGTCAAAAGTTCGTCCCCAGACGGAGCAAGGCGTTTTGTTTTGTCCTTTCTATATTTGTCTATCTGTTTATGTTTTTTCGTTGTCAGGAAAACATGTCCTGACAACTATGAGGATTTTCTTCAACGATTGGTGTTATCGCTCGGAAGGTGTATTGATTTCCTGTTATGCAATATTGGCAAAATAAACCAGATTATCCCCCCCCCCCCCCCCCCCCCCCCTCACCACCACCACCACCACCACCACCCATACACACACACACACACACACACACACACACACACACACACACACACACACACACACATACCTCCCGCGCGTATCGCCACAAAATAGTAAACATTGGTACAAGTTGAAATGGTAGTAGGGTTTCGCAACATACAGTAATGAAGTCCCAAATCTCTTGCGCCTAAAGTACACCCAGCAATAACACTGAAATGTTTTTCTGCAACACTTCACAGAAATAGATTGCAAATAGTCACTGCTGTGGGAACTGATTCAGATTCTGTTCGGGGCACCATATTTCTTCCATAAGAAAGCCACTAAAAAACAACAACAAAAGAATACAGGAGGTGACACTTTTTTCTGACCGAGTATTATGTTCTGATCACTCTGACTCTACCACCTTTGACCTTCGGCATAATTTATCTTAGTCAAACAAATACTTTTACACTTTAAAGCAAATTTTCCACTATGACCTTTTGACATAATTTCCTCATCGACATATTGATTTCTGGACTTATCACTGAACAAATGGACAACACAGTTAAAAACAAGTAGCACGTTTGAGGACGAATGATGACAGTATAGAAGCTAAAGGTCTTCTAGAGCTATTTTCTATATAAAAAAAATATTTATTTATAAACATACATATATATTAAATATCATATGTTATGGCTGTTTTGTGTATGCCAGAATAACTGCAGACTGAAAATATTACTTTTAAGTAACATTTGTCAGTAAGTTAAAAGTAACAATTTTGGTATGTGTATAATTTATATGAATATGTTAACTGTAAGTTAATGGAAATATTAAATCAGGAACTCAATGCATTAGGCATGTATACATGGTCAAGACAACATGCTCTTCAAACCAAGCATGAGAATTAGGAATAAAGGTGATTTAAATAACTTCAAAAGCGCACGGTTGTTGGGGCCAGACAGGCATGCCTGAGTAATTCAGAAACTGTTGATCTGCTGGGTTTTTTCCACAGGCCATCCTGGGGCTTACAGAGAATAGTCTGAAAATAAGAAAATATCCAGTGATCTGGGTGAAAATGTCATTTTGATACCAGAGGTCAAGAAAGAATGGCCATACCACTTTGATCTGATATGAAGGCAAAAATAGCTCAAATACTTAAGCTAAGGTATATATACGAGCATCTCTGAAAAATACAAGAACGCTTGGATCCATTGGAGGTATCAAAGATTCAGGCTAGTGGTGGTGTAAAGTTGTATGGGATTTTGTCTTAGGACACTTTGGGCTCCTTACTACCAACTGAGCATCATTTAAACACCACAGCCTGCTGATGGAATCTTTCAGCAGGATAACACACCATGCCACAAAGCTCAAATCATCTCAAACGGGTTTCTTAAACATGACAATGAGTTCACTGTACTCAAATTACCTCCACAGTCACTGGTAATTTTACCAATTTAAAAAAATAATTTTACAATTATTTCATTAATCGTATCATTACGTTCGCGTTTAAAATTGTTCATAGCATGAAACATCTGAAAATAGTGTTTATGGGTGGACATCATCACACTAACGCCTACAGCAATAAAATGATCTCAACAGCGCCGCCCGCTGGACAAAGGGGGACTAACATCACTGCACACGTTGCTAAAACGACAGTCCCGCTCTCTGCTGAAACTTTGGCGGCGCCACCATCAAGGCGCTCGTTGTGATACACAAGAGCTACCGAAGGGGCGGGCTTCTAGAATTAAACGGAAAATGTCGATTTGACTCCTCCTATCTTCCGTCGCTAGATCTTGTGAACAAAACAAACGAACAACAGTGACGCAGAGCCCTCTTTTTAAAAAACAATCTGGTTTCCGGAAGTAGCGATAAAGAGTTAAGAAACCAGACTCCTTTGTTACACGTTAGTAATCTAATAACGTTGCATTAAGTCGTACACAGCTCTGGTTAATTAAAGCGAATACTAAGAGCTCCACCGTAGTAAGCGGATATTTTTTAATTAGCATTTTTGTTCTTAATTATAGCTATGGCCATAACTAATAACGTTTAGCTTCGTAGTGGTTAGATTAAACTAATTCAGAACTTGTGCCACACATAAACTGTTCGTCCCTTCTCATGGGAGCCTCTTAGCTCCGTCTGGGTGTAATGACATGACCTGTACATAACAAATGTTATGCGGGGAGAAATTCTCAGGAAAGTACTGGGCGAGGGGCAAGTCAGCTAACAGACTGTGTGTTCAATGGACAGAGGCAGCGAAGACGACGCGCCTCCCGATGAAGATTGTGGATGCCATGCAGCCAGCACGGAAGACGGAGAGGTGGAGGTTACACCTGCATGCAGCCTTTCAGGTGGAGTTGCAGAAATTTTGGCCCACGGAATCTGGGGACTTTTGAATCAGGAACAGGAGAGGATGGCTGGCCCCACTATGTTTGGAGAGCAGGGAGATGTTGTTGATCCCCCCTCTGTGTCTCCCATCAGCCTTATGGATACCTGTGCTCCCTCCATATCCACCCTTCCCTCCTGCTCATACTCCTCCAGCCGTCACACCGACTTTTCCTCCTCATCTTCTTCTCCCTTGTCCTTGTCTCCACCCTTGCCTCCTTCCGTGGAGCTTTCAGCTGTGTTGACTGATACAAGATTGACCCTGGATGTGTACCGGGGAGGTGCAGCTGCATTGCCCCTCCTTTGGGAGTCCATCCCGGGGCAGCTGAAGGGCCTTCAGTACCTGAGGCTGGGCTCTGAGGAAAAAGCAGGGCTGGATGGTGCACTGGATGTCCTGTCCCATCTGACAAAGCTACGATCACTGGCTATTCGGGGTACTTTTTTCATAAATTTATTTCAGTGTCATCTGCTTGTCACCATACTTGTTTCATTGCATTTTAGTTGTTGCCTTTAGTTAAGTTAAACTATGTAATACTGTGTCATAGAATGATAATTCTTCTGTGATTCTCTGTCTTTTTCTTTTGCTCTAATTGCATTTTTCTTTCTAACTAAAGGACACTGTTTACATGACTCAAGGGGTGACCCCCTGCCTGGCCTCCTCACCACCTTACCAGCATCTGTTTCCTTACTTTCCCATCTGGTGCACCTGGATCTCTCCTTCAACCAGCTCTCCTGTTTACCATCCTGTCTGCTTAGCCTTTCCATGTTGTCCTCGTTGCTCCTCTGTCACAACCACCTCTCGGCTTTGCCCTCTGATATAAGCCAGCTTTCCTCCCTCACCTACCTCTCCCTCCTGGGGAATGAGCTGGTGTCTCTCCCCCCGGGTCTGGGTCAACTGAAAGCACTACAGACTCTGGATGTGTCAAATAACCTCCTCCAGGAGCTACCTGACGAAATTGGTTCACTGGAGGAGCTTGTTAAGCTGGAATTGTCCCAGAACAAGCTAAAGCAGCTACCAGAGAGCATGGGTAAGGGCATATGGGTGAGTGGGTGTGTCTAGTGAAAAATCACTTAATGTAAGATAAATTGGTTCCGGAGCAATTCAAAAAGAGTAACATTGTCTTTTTTTTGTTGCCCAGGTTCTCTCCTTTCACTCAGGGAACTTGTCATCTACAGCAATGACCTCCGTCTGATCCCACTCTGTCTGAACAAACTGCCTCTGCTTAAAATAGACGTCCGTGACAATCCCCTGGGACGACCTCCAACTCCTCCTCCTCTCTCTCCTACACCTGGTGAACAGAGAAAAACAGGAGCTTAAAATCGATTAGAGCTCAATGTATTTTGATCCTGAACATGCAGTGCTGAACTTTGTTTTTAGCATATTAACTGTGTTTTATTCTCACCAGATGAAGCAGAAACAAAACTCCCAGAACTGCACATTGGGTTTAATCAGCACAGGTACAGTGTCACTCATAGCAGGCTCATATTTTCTCATTCTTTGAAATAATACCGTTAGTTAAATTGATACAAGCTATATTTAAAAAAAAAAAGGTTTGATGCTCCTTTTGCTCTTTAGTTTCTGCATTTCGTCTGCCGGGTGTCACGTGTTCCTCCCAGGGGGGGCTGAGCTGGTGTTCCCCCCAGGATGCATAGTGACAGCCACAAAACTGGCCTGGGCCGAGAAGAGGCCACAGCGAAAGTGGGTACAGCTGGAGGAGCATGAGATCCTTCTTAGTCATCCGCTGGAACTTCGTCCTCATGGAGTCACATTTTTAAAGGTATTTTAAAGCGTATAGGAACACTCCATAACTATTTAGTTATCATGATTTGGTAGTTTGTGATTTGCGGCTGTGGAGAAACCGAACTTTACCTCTGTTTACATATTTGTTTAGAACCTTAGTTATTTACGCACTCGGGTAAACATGACCAACCTAGTTCTTTTGTAATATTAGTTATACAGTCATCAGCCACTTTATTCGTTTCACCTTGTTAGTACCAGGTTTGACCCCCTGCCTTAATTCTTCATGGCATACATTCAGCACAGTGTTATACATTTTGGTACAAATTGACACAATAGCATCACACAGTTGCTGCAGATTTGTTGGCTGCACATCGATGATTCGAATCTCCCGCTCCACCACATCCTAAAGATGCTCTACTGGATTTAGATCTGGTGACTGTGGAGGCCATTTGAGTACAGTGAGTTCTTTGTCATATCCAAGAAACCAGTTGCTGGAAGCAGGAATCAGAAAATTGGTACACTGTGTTCATAAAGAGATTAGTCAGCAGTAAGACTTATGTAGGCTGTGGTGTTCAAATGATGCTTACTTGGTAGTAAGATGCCCAAAGTTTACCAAGAAAAGACTTCCCAAAAAACTCATCAGACCAGGCAATGTTTTTCCAGTTGTATTCTCAGTTTCCTGTTCTTAGCTGTGAGGTGTGGCACCCGATGTGGTCTTCCACTGCTGCTAACCATCTGCTTCAAGGTTTAATGTGTTGTTCATTCAGAGATGTTCTTCTGCATACTTGGTTGTAATGAGTAGATATTTGAATTACTGTTTCCTTCATATCAGCTCAAAGGAGTGTGGCTGTTCTCCTCTGGCCTCTGATATCAGTAAGGGATTGAGCAGGTGTACCTAATGAAGTGGCTGGTGAATGTATGTATCAAACCCTGGGCCATTTCTCTATGTTTGTTTGCACGTTAGGTTAGCAGGTGCCATAGGTGTGGATGTGAGGTAGATAATGGGCTTAAAATGCACAAAATAAAGCACTGTATGAATGTGTGAATGTGACTAGTAACTTGAGTGGTTTCCATCAAATATTTGCTATTTCCTATCTGTTTCTTTCTTGCACTTGCATGAGATAAATGCATCTCACCTCTAAAATGCTTACAGCCTGTTGAGGTATGTGTGCCATATCACCGGACGAAAAGAAAGGAGGTGGTGGTGCGGACGTTTGATGGACAGTCATGGAGTACTTTGCCCACTGAGCTAAGGAGAGGAAGTGAGAGCCATAGCAGTCGCCCTGGGGGACGTCCAGCCAGGGTAACCCATAAAACATGCTACTGCAAATGGATATTATTACAATTATTTTTTTGTCTTGGACAAACAGTATTACTATATTAGTGGTGAAACTGGCTTCTTTTTGTACCTTTAGCTGGCATGCTGCTCAGTGAACCACTTTTCTTGGTTTATGGCCGTGTCTCGCCCAGTAAAGGACAGCTGCTCTGTCACACCAGCCGGAGGCTTACTGGTGTCAAGTGCTGATCCTGGAGTAAAGCTTCACTTTCCTCCGGATTCCACAGTGGAGACTCGCACCATCACTTTACAGGTCAGCTAGCAGCAGTACCTACACATGATTGACATCACTGTTCTTGTCTGGTCTGCAAGACTTTGGTGTTTCCTGATTTGCAGGTGTTGCAGGTGTCTATGTCAGACGTGCAGGCGCTGTGCGGTGATCCTCAGGCCAGAGTCAGCCCCCTGCTTTGTCTCTCCCAGACTCCCAGCATGCATTTTCTACAGCCAATCAAAGTTCAGATTCCCCTGCCATCTGGTGTCACCGGTACATTAGGCCCTCCTGATGCTCACACATGTGTGTAATAACACATTAAATTAGTGTATATTAATGTTTTTCTCCCTTTCTTTGCAGGCCATACAGTTGATATGTCCTGTTTGCATCTGCTCCATGGAGATCCCACTGCCCAAACCTGGACTGACATCACAGCACAAGTCTCTCTCTATGTTACCCATTTGTATGCCATTTTCTACATTACGCATTTCTCCTGGTAAGGGTCAGCTCTATATCACCATAAAGCACTTTTGAAATGTAATTTACAGTGTAGGATTATAATGTGTGTACCACTACAGGTACTGGCTCTGGTATACTACACAGCGCTGCGTCAGTGGGGCGGTCAGGAAGATCTACCAGAGGTTAAAACAGTTCAAAGTCCAGTTCCTGGTCCTCCAGAGGAAAACTGATCCTTCACAGGTTCTGCTGCAGTGCTTACCTTCTAACAAGGTTTGTGGTGATTTTTTTTTTCCTGTGTTGTCACTGTGCACAGAGTCAGCCACTGTGGGTGGTGTCATAGCCTTGGTAGTGTATGACTTTGAACTGATTTGTTTCTGGTGTAAACTGCATGCTCAGGTGCTAAGCAATGGTTGTGGTGTTTCCTGCACAGGTAGAGAGCAGAATGCAGTCTTTGACAGAACAATATGATGGACCCCAGCCTTCAGACCTGTGTGACCTGCTGGAAGGAGAGCAGTTCTTTGCTGGCTTTGAAAGAGGCTTAGAAATCAGCACAGGTATGAAGCCTTAGAGAAACTTGTTTGAGGTTGATTTGGAGTTTTTATCAAATCTACTGTACTGATCACATGGTCGCCACTGCTCACACAGTGAGCTTAACTGGCAACCCTGATACAGATAAGTGGAAGAAGATGGATGGATGGTGTTTTTATATCATTAGTGAACAGAGCAGACTATACCATTATGGCATTTTCTCCTCTGAACTGTATTGTCAGCCAGGGTAACCAATCTAAGGGAGAAATCCCGTCGTCCTTCAGCACGTGTGGGGTGAAGTTGCCAGATATAGGAATCACAACCAAGTTTTACATAATATTTGCAGCACATTCATAGATAACTATGTAATCAGATCAAAAAGCTTCATTTCTATGTTGCAATGGTTTCAGACTCAATATTTCATAGTTTGTTTTGGGCTTGGGTTAGGTCCTCTGTTCACTGTTTCACCTTCTGTGTGCATTTATTCTTCTCCTCTGCTCCCCTCCCTGCTTGTCACAGTGAAACAGACACATAGGAGCAAAGAAGGGGAGAAGAGGAACAGTTAAAACATGGCTCAAAATAACACAACCTATTTTGTTGCTGTAAAAAATTTTTTACCACCAAAGCGCTAAACCTTTTTAAATGTTTTGTTTGTGATGACATTTTCATTAACTTAAAGGTTACTTTTCCCCAGGAATACAATGTCGCTGTGTTTTGGAAATCGCGATTTGAAAATTAACTACTAGATTTGCACACGATAAACAGGACAAAGGTCATTTTAAAGGAGAATCAATTATCTTCTTGGACAAAAATTAAATATGTGTTTAAACCTATACAGATGATTCTTTTAAGGATTTAATCAATGCCAGGAGAAGGACTTTAGCTTGTTTGTCTTTTCTTCCGAGGTCTTATGATGTGCGGTTGTGTAATGATTGGCCTGACATAACTTTTTGTCTCACACTGATATTTCCCTGTTTTTTTCCAGATAGACCAGACTGTGTGGGGGGAAGACTCTGTTTCGAGTTTTACTCCAGCCTGAAGAATCTGAAGGAAGTGTATATCTGTTCAGCACAGGGTCAGAAGGGACCAGTGAGGGGGCAGGTAAGTCATAGACCCCCACCCCCCCACCACCACCACCACCATGCACACACTGTCTGCTTTATATTTAACTAGGAAAGCACATTTTTTTAAACTCACAGGCTTGCATGCAAATATAGTATATAAGAAAAAAACGGACTTTTCACAGTATAAATGAGCTTGAAGGTCACATCTGTGAAAGTGCCATCATGCACTTTATCCTTTAACATGCTTGTGCAGCAATTTCTACATGATGGGACCAGATGTGACCTACACTATTTTACAGGTTAAAACAATTCTATAATATTTACTGCTGTGATTTTTGTGATCCTGTCTTAGTGGTGTTGATTCAGTCCTGTGGTTTCTTTTTATTGTATTTTAGCTCATCATTTTCCTGTATGCTACATTGGAGCTGGAAAAAAATATTAGTTGCACCTTTCAAAACACTGCAGGTCCAGTCCTGGTAGCTCAGAATTGAATCAAAACTTGTGGTCAAGAGTTTTAGTCTATAGCAAAAGCTGAACACTTAATGTGAGGTATGGATTTTTAAGATAGCACACCATTACATACATAGACCCCACATACCTTTAAATCTGTTGGTTTAAAAAAATGTGTGGAAGCACATGGGAATTGATATAATTTCTCTATGAATGGCCTCAGAAGACCCCACTCTGTTAAAAGTAGACAGCTGAATGACCTTACCTTTGGGGAGACGAAGGTAAAGTAAATACTAAAAAAGATACACATTCTCTTGAGGCATATATCATCTTCTCAGTACTTCTCAGATGTCCCATGGCTTAGTTCAGAGATAATAAATCTCTTTTCACATGTTTTCTTTAGAGCAACATGAAGCCAAAGATAGCAAGAAAGTAGTTATCCCCAAATGTGTGTGGGAGGTGAGGTGTGCCTGATTTGCTTCACTGATATCTATCTGTGTGTCCTTTGTGCCAGGTACCTATTTAGGTGGACCTATAAATCCAAATTTTAAGCCTGACAGCTGAGATTTGTCAGAAGACTACACTTTCTTTAAAAATGGTTCTTTTACAGCTTGTACCTTCCTAGGATACCTAAAACAGTTGATTTAAAACTAATGAAATTCTCTGTTGCAATTGCTCACCATTAGAATATTAGATATTGGTGGTCTCTCTCCCATTATTTCCTAATGGATGTAGTGCAGTTTTTATGGAAAGGGGAATAAAAAGGAAAAAGCCTTCTGTTTTAGTTCCTTCTAGTAAACTCACTGGTGCTTCCTGTGTGCTTGTATATGTCTGGATAATGTCTGTTATGAGTAAGATATCCAAGGAGAAGACTTGTGCTCCTCGCATGGTGAATAAGAGAACATTTTTAACAGAGGCATCTATGTGGAGAACTGGTTTATTGACAAAGATCTGTCCTCGTCAGCTTTACTCTGTGGAGCTCACATGGGAATGCCGTAGTACCCTACTCAATCTTTACTGGCAACCCAACGAACATCAGTCTGGAACTGCAAGCGTGTTAGACAGAGAATTACACACTTCACCCACTTCACAATGATAATAAAGAATCGCATCAGTTTCGGCGTGGCAATAAAGAAACTCTTCCTCGCTGCCCTGCGGTGTGCTTGCTCCATTATTTGAGGGCAATTTTGGTTTAACTCAATAAACCGTGGACCCTGGGCTATCAATTTAAAGGAATTGTTATTCTAAACTGGAAACAGTGTAATCCAGCCTGTTTTTCCAAGGAACCACAGAGCGACCAACAACATAAAACTGTTCTCAGGGCCTGATATATAATACTTCTTGCCCAATGGAGTTTGTGTCTAAAGGAGATTAATTCCTAATAAATGTTCTTGTTGATTATAATGAATCACATTTAAAAAGGTAAATGTGCTTTCTGTGTTTTATGGTTAAACAGGTTTTGGACAACACTGATAATATGCTCTGCACCTCTGTTACAGGTGTCCTTTTATAGAGGGGAGATTCCCAGCAACCTGCCAGAGGAAGTAGCCAGAAAGAGGAAAGGACTCGACAGCCAGTGGCTTACAACTTTACCTCTAAGACTTCCTGTCAGTTGAAGAGATGGATCCTATTTTATTCTTATCTTAAAAGATGTTATTGCATGTAAAATGTTCTGTCTATATACATTATTATTAGTTTCTAAACTAGACTCTTGTTAGTACAGAAAAACGTTTTCTAAGCATTATTTCAGAGGAGGCTTTCTCCCTATGCTCTAAAGGGACCACTTTCTTTATTGTTCTTGTAGGCTCTAAACTCAGAGAACACTTTCATCATGGAGGAGGTCGAGTATCCTCCTCTGAACCTGGGTGACCCTGAGAGTGGCTACCTGACAGAAGCCAACCTGCTGTCCATCTCTCTTCAGATAGCACAAGACTGGCGTGTTATTGGCCTCAATCTGGGCTTGAGCTATCAAGAACTGGAACGCATCCAGTACAAGAACAGGTAGGACTGAACAATCATGTTCACTTAGAATTACTTAAGTGAAGACATTTGGCTTTTCCACGTGGAAGCTGCACATTTCAGTCGAGCTTGAAGGTGTTGATTTTAAATCAGTAATGTCAAATACATTTTTTTATGTTTTATGAACCTCCAAATAAGTCAGTAACTACTCTCAACTTTTAGGTGAGTGAATGAAGTGATAATCAGTGGTGCTCAAAAATACCCCTGAATGACAGAGTAGGAAATTCACTAGAGGGTTACCCAAGCAACCTCATTCTGAAATCTCTGTGATGTGTTCTGAGTGGATAGTTTTCTATGCAAAAGAAGTGTGTGTGAAAACATTACTCTATCTATCTATCTATCTATCTATCTATCTATCTATCTATCTATCTATCTATCTATCTATCTATCTATCTATCTATCTATCTATCTATCTATCTATCTATCTATCTATCTATCTATCTATCTATCTATCTCAAATTCTTGTTAATAATATATGAATAATTTGGTAATGGGTGCCATATAAAAAATAAATATGTCAAACTAAGTCATTTACATTTTTAGCCAAGAGAGAGGTAAAAAAAAGAAAAGGAGGAAAGTACATTTGTTGAGTGAGTGATCACACATCATGGCACAGTCAAAGCTTTGCCAGGAACAAGATGGCGTGAGATGTATGTAACAGGAGGAAAATTCCCGGAGTGGGAGAGACATGCTAGTGAATTTTGATTGTTTTAATCTGCACTGCCATCACGAAGCCATCTGGGACACTGCAGGAGATTACACACAGGCTGATGCTCATCTGGCCCTCCCCCTTCTCCTCGTGTTCAGAAACCCTCTATTGATTCATCCTGGAGGTGGAAGAAAAACGCATTATGTATATGTATGTGTGTGTGCGTGTGTGTGTGTTTTTGCATTTGTGTGTAGGATTTTAATGTACGAATCTATTCACATTTTAATACTAATGTGCGTTAGATATAACAGGTATAACAGTAGGAGATTAGAGAGTTTACTGTGGGATTTGAACATATATTTCAGTGGTGTGTTTTCCTTCGCTACCAGGGACAATCTG
This sequence comes from Maylandia zebra, assembly GCF_041146795.1. Classification (NCBI taxonomy): domain Eukaryota; kingdom Metazoa; phylum Chordata; class Actinopteri; order Cichliformes; family Cichlidae; genus Maylandia; species Maylandia zebra. The sequence continues at coordinate 15,387,107 of NC_135173.1, read as the reverse complement.
GGTGCCTTGGTCCTGGACATGCTGTTTCACTGGGCCCGGGCGCAGAAGAACGAAGCACCCGGGGCAGTATCTCGGCTGGTGGCTGCTATGATCGAGAGCGGCCGGAGAGACCTGGCCGAAGAGATCGAGGACATTGTCAACATAGGAAAGAGAAAGTACACAGAGTCTTTGAGGAGAGTAGGTCTGGAAGCAGAGAGCTCCTCTCTGGGTGAAAAACAGCAGTAGATGAGCCCATGCTGGACACAGATGGCTGACTTACACTTGAGTGACCTGCTTGTTTACCGTGGGCCTCCACTATCTTGTTCTGTTGTCATCAACTGCAGAAGTGCACAATCATGATAACCGGCTATGTGCTGGTGGCACCTTTCATAAGCTCAACAGAGGAACAGGTAAAATGGATTTACTGTGTAATGGCCTATACCTTGTTTTTAACAAACCAACCCCCCAAGTATGTAAGCATCTAAAGCAGGGATGTTGAGCTCATTGTACCTGATGGCCATGCACAATCGACTTTGATCTTCATTTAAGTCATTTAATTATTTAATTTATTTTATTTAATGAATCTATTACCTTGGTGTAAAATGAAGGAACATGTGTTAGGAATAGTAGGAAGAGATGCTCAAAACGTAATAAAATGCAGTTAAAAGTCATAATTTTATGACCTCCTTAACATTTTCCAAAGCTGTCCAGCGGGTTGGATTGGAGTCTTTGCTGGGCAGATTTTGCCCCCTAGGCCTTATGTTTGACAGTCCTGATCAAAATCATCTTAAACTTTTGACTCCATATCTCAAATCTTTAACTTTTTATATATTTGTTTTCTTTAGCACTTTATAAATGTGTCTCATTCATTTAAAAAAACATCTCATTATTTCAAACCATAATTTCACTATAATTTTGAAAGAGCATTTCATGTTTTTGATTCAGAATCAAATTATAATAACAAACTATAATTATTTTTGAAATATACCAATGACTGGATCTATTAATGTTGTTTTTTTTTTAATTTCTGGTACCTGTTCAGACAGCAAACAGCTCTGAGACCTGTGAGAGCATGTTACAGGACTGCACTAAAACTGCAAACATAAGCCATTTTTACAGCTGATTACATTTCCTCCTTGTGTGCCTTTGGTCACTGAATAATCAGTTTAGCTGCAGCACAATCTCAGTATGATATGAGGACGTTAGAGCTTTGTAATGTATGAATGTACACTTTTTTAATATGTCTTATAAGTAAAACTGGGATATAATTTTTTGTACTTGTCAGCTGTTTTTCTTTCTTTGGTCGTGACTCACTCATTTATTGCCGCACGCTCAGCCCCAATATTTCAGCTCCTGCCATTTTTTTTCTATTTCGGTATTCAAGGTCACTGTGATGTGATGAAGCGTCACCATGACGCCGACTCCCATCCCCCATTGCTACAACTTTACCTCCTGCACTTCCACTACACGCCACTAGAGGCCCCCATTTTTAAAATCCTCTTTTCTGTTTTTTTTTCTATTTCACTCCATCGCTTTCCCTCCCTCCCTCCCTCCCTGCCCGCCTGCCTTCACTCCCACCTCCTCTACCTCCCTCCGCCGGACTGAACCGCTAGTAACGCCGGTAGGTAAACCACTGTGGGTTTCTCAGCTGAAGATACAGAGAGTAAAGGCTTTGATTTCATACCGCAGCACCACCGAGGAGACAGCGGAAGCGGCTCTGTGTGTCTGGTATGTACATAACGGGATGCAGGCAGAGCCTTGCGCTTCTCACCGTCTGGTATCTGACTCACAAAATGTGCCTGTTTGCCTAGAGCCGTTGAAATCTCACCTGGGAATAGGGTAAAAGGCGGCACGTTGAGCTTAAATGTGTAAAACGGCACAGGAGAGATGGGGTATTAGCTTGCTTGAATGTGAGTTTGTCGCGTATTCATGGTCAGTAAATAATTTTCCGTTATGTGGTAAGCCGAGGATTTTGGGTTTTTTTGTTATCCTGTGCTGGTTTTAAAGATGTTTAGTTCATAGCCGGGCCTATTGCAGACTAACGTTATGTCTGGCCCACCGTTATGAAACAGCGGAATAACCGTTACACCGGTGGTCGGTAATATGCCTTCTCATATTTGGCCCACAAACCGCGCACACAGGTGCAACCGGGGTACGTGCAGTGCTGCAGACAAATGATGGGGTTTGTTTAAATTTTAATGCCTTGAACGCAAATATTAGCTTCTTTGATATTTGGTTATTACGGTAGAAACGGGTCAGAGTCCGTCTTCTGCCGGCTTCTCCTCCATAGTGACGGTGTTATCATGTGGGCTGGGATTGTAGTAGTGAACCCATTTAAACCCACCTACCCTTTTTTTAACTGGCAGAGAAAAGTAAAAGCTGCTCCTCTTTGACTCTGACAAGGCACACGTTGCATCTGGTTAAACGCTAACTTAGGACCACTTCTAGAAAGATCCAGCATTTTAAAGAATCTGCAAAATTAGGTAATGGCATTATTGCTGAAAAGGATACATAACGGAGGCCGTTCCCATAGTACCCACTCACTTTACTGTGACTCCTCGCTCTTCCGTCTGGGGCCCCAAACTCCCTTCAGTGCACACATAAGGTAACATTTAGCTGCTGAGTGTGCTGACATGTACATGAAAAACCAGCACGTTTTTCAGATGAACAGCATTTGTAGTGGAGAAGTAGTCCAAACAAAGCATCTTTACTGCTTGAAATAATTCATGAGGTGAGCCACTCTTGAGTATAGGGTGTCATTCCTGTGCTTTCCACTGGATCTATCACACCTGTATGACTGTGATACTCATGACTTGGCATTACATTCATTCAGAAAACTGCAAGTTTTCAGCCTTCCCTGAAAGTACGCTAAAATGTCTAGGCAAGGACCGATAAATATCACTAATGTATGTGCACCGAATGGAGAATGAAGTGTAGTGGTACTGATGGTGGGGGACAGTACTGTAAATTGTAAGCAGATACTTTAAAGCTGAATCTGGACCAACAATAGCATGATTATTCCTTTATCGAGGTTGTAGGAAAGGTGAGATGTAAGCAGAACTGAAGAGACGGGAGAGAAAAGCCCCGTGTGACTGGAAACTGGGCCACAAGGGAGACAGTTGGTGCCAGAGGAGGGACTAAACAACGGCATTTGTTGGCAAAGAAGCGGGTATTTTTTGCAGCCTGAAACCTGTGGACTCTTGGTTCCCATCTCCAGCAGGTGTTTCCAACAATGCATGCTCTGTGTGTCAGTTTTAATGGCCCCAAAGAGCACTGCCACTGACAGAGATGATTTGTGCCAAGATCACAACTCCCACCCCTCCTTTTTGTAAATGGAGATTGCGAGAGAGCTTTCATAAGTAGGCATTAGATTTATAATCCCGATGCAGTAGGGAAGAGGGAGTAGCAATCAGATTTATCTGTGACACCACAAATTTCATCCCTTGTTTCTGCACTTTTGTCCAAAAATAGCCAAAATACAAGCAGCTGATGCTTCATGGTGAAAACAGTAGATGTTGCTTTTAGTGTAGTAAGGAAATTTAAACTCGGTCATCAAATATGCTCTAATATCTATATAGAAGTCAGCCGAATGATAATATTTTGAAGCAGCTTTGCAGTAAACTTAACCGAATTCATAAATTAAAAATGAGGAAAATCTTGTCCCTGGAAGAAACTGGACAGATTGAGTTTATATTAGGTGTGACCTCTGTGCTCTTGCAGCTCAGAAAAGTACTCGACATCTGATAGAGAATTGCAGAAATCCCCTTGTCCCCCTCCTCTCTCCTTGGATGCCTCAGAGTGTGCATCTGATTCATCAGATCATTTCTTGTGAGACAGATGGATCGGTAACAACAGCCTGCGCTGAGCTAATGACGATGGCCTGTTTGACTTTCGTGCGTTTCTGTCTTTTCATCCGACCATAGTCACGTTAGCTGAGCACTTACTACCACTGCACTTTGTCATTGTTGGTGCTTACTTCCTTTTATGCTTCATGCTCAGTCAGCAAGACCTCTATCCTGCTGCCACTTGGGAGAGGAGAAGTAGCCCAGGCTCTGTGGCAGATGAGGGAATTATGCTTGTAGCTGATTTAAATGATAGGAATATCATTTGCATTCTACTTATCTGACATTACTAATGTCACTTGCATAATGATCCAATGTCTTTTCTGTGCTTGCTGCATTATTATTTGAAATATTTGTATTAGATTAAAAAAAAAGGCTTCAGTATGGCACACCTTTGTTAGGATTACGTGGATGGAAGCACTAAATTTCACACATATTTCTTAGGTAGGTTGTTCCCATGTTCTTGTTTCTCTATGGCAGCATTTTTTGTCCCGTTCCTGAAGTGAGAATAGGGGTCAGAAACTCAACTGTTATCTGTCTCAGTCTGAGCCTTGACTCTCTTCGAGGCTGTTAATCAGAAACGTCTAGCGGGTGGTTTTATGGGGCCGGCTTAAGTTGTTCAGCTCAAGGTTCTGCTTGAGTTGCATAATCATGTATTGTTTACTTATGAGTGCTTATCAGTTTCAGTAGTCCAAACTCAAAATATGACCTTAGTGTGAACACTCTCTGTGCGAGTGTGTGTGTGTGTCAGAGAGATGCTTCGAGTCACTTTTACTTGGCTGATTTGATTAAGTTTTCACTTTTGTCTCATTTTTTGCTTTTAAGTTGTTTTCCAGAAGACCTTAGAACTGAAGAAGCTTCTCGGATGAGAGGTGAAACGTCTTCAAGTAACTTAAAGAAGTCCAGAAGCTTTTCTTTGCAAGCTCCTTTGACTTTTCCAGAAGTAATTCACTTCCTTGATCGATAAATCAACATCGTGCCTGCCTATAAAAGATTTTGTTGGCCGCCAAAGAGGAAACCCTGGATTGTAAATGTCTTTTGTTTTTTTAAGTGGGGTTTCATTTACTCAAGCTTAAAATGTAGTTTTGTTTTTCAAATGGCAAATGTTGGAAAATGTTGCTGTGAAGTAAGGTAACACAGACGCTTAGCTTGAACTGTATGTGGATTAAAAGTTCTTGTGTGTACAATGAGCATGAAAAATCCCTGGTTATGTGAACTACAAATGAGGCACCGCTTTGTTATTTTCCGCTTATGCTGTGCAAAGAACAGCATAAGAAGTATGAGCAGTGTCTCTTGCTGTGAACACTGCACACTGGTCCTAGTTGTTTCCACACAGACTCCAATTGTCATGACAAGACAGCGCAGCCACGCTATGGCTAGGGGTCAGATGGATGCTGGAGCAGACATAGCTGTGGCGTGTGGCTGAAGTGAAGTCGACAAAAAAAGCTGCAGGCAGTGTAGAGAAGGAGGAAGATGTCAGTTTCGTGGCTTTCATTTAATATTCAGTCCTGTTACTAACCAAATGTATAGCCACTTTTAAATTCAGCTTATATCCCCACTGCTGGCCGTAGCGTTAATATGCCTATGTTCGCGAGGAAGTCAGCGAGAGAAAAACAAAAGGAGCATGCAGCACAGTGGAAATGTGGGCGCAGTGTCGCTGCTCGGCGAGAAAACAGTTAAAGGAAGATGAGCGATGGAGGTGGGTTGTGAAGTTGCCTGTGTTTGGCTCCAAGGAGCAGTGAGGACAACGCCCAGGCAACAGACACCAGAGACAGCTCGCTGACCTGCTCTAAACCAATTCCCCCCCCCTTTCTTCCCTCTTCCACCTCTGGAGCAGCTAGCAGGGGCCTCAAGTCCACATCCAAACTAAACACACCAGACTGCAGCTGCATTCGTGCCCTCTGTAAACCGAAACATCACCTCGTGCTGCGAAATGTCTCTGAAAGCGGATCCGAGGAATTAGTGATATTGGTGTTGTGCAACTGTAAGCATTTGTACTTCACTAAGAAGCCCACAAGTCAGCAAAGATCTGAGACGGAAAAGCTGCGTTTGAGAGTCGTGACTCGTGACTGAGGGAAGTGATGGGGGAGGGTTGGTGAGAGGGAGAGAGCAGGAGAGGGAGAGAAGGCAGCGGAGTGCACATGTAGAGGCAGGTTGTGATTGGTGGATGAAGGGGGAGGAGAGAATGAAAGGGGAAATGGGAAGCATCCTTTTAAACTGAAGGCATTCTGTACCAAAAATAGGGTGCATCTTATCCACTGCAGACATATTTTATCTAGGTTTTTTTTTTTTTTTCATAATTACTGTTTTAGCCTGCAGAGGGTTGAGCTTCCTCTATAGCACCTCAGGTTGACAATGAAAGCATGAAAAGCATGGAAAGGCATGAAAACATGAACATTCAAGGACATGCATGCTGCACAGATGTTTGGCTGGTGACAGAGTTGTTTAGCAGTTAGTAATCAGTCTGCATTAATGGCTAAAGCTCTCTCAAATCTACATTTACATTTATGGGATTAGTCTTGCTTTTTCATAACATGTTGATAGTTTTAAGTATTAATGGCACACATTGATTTATTGTCTTTCATCATGTAAAACGAAACACATTTAAGTTTGTCCAGTGTGAAAGAGTTTGTCAACAGGACCTTCTTATGGCAATATAGCTATCAAAGTTGAGGAGACATTTTATCAAACCTCCACTTTTACCAAAGACCTACATTGCTGTGCTAAAGTCTCGAGCCACCCCTCAGGAAATTGGAAATAGATGCAATGGTTTGTGCAGCACAAATGGAAAAACAGTATATTAGGCAAAAACAATTCTAATGAGCCTGAAAGACAATATTTGAGACAAGCAAATCTATTCTTTAATGTAACCTGAACTCAGTCAAGCTTTTTCGTAATGTATTTAAGTAGACTTCAGGAATAGTTCTCCAGGCTTCCTGAAGGACATTCAGAGCTCTTCTTTGGATGTTGGCTGCTTTTGTTACAATCTCAGTTAAAATGATCCCACACTGCTACGATAATGTTGAAGTCCAGACTCTGGGGAGGCCAGTTAATGACTGATAGTGGTTCATTGTGTGTTTTCTACCCAGTTGTGCTTTTACTCCATTGTGATGCTAATTGTGTTCGATCAAAATCTGTCACTATTTTTCTGTATTAATAATTGTATAATTACCCAACACCACTGGCTGAAATGCAGTCCTGAACTATGACAGAGCCTCCACCATGTTTTATAGATGACTGTAGACGCTCTCTGCACCAACTCTCCTAACTTCCTCTGTACATTTTGATGATGATTTGAACAAAAATTGTAAATATGGATTCATCACACCATAAGACCTGTTGCTACTAATTTTCAGTCCAGATCTTGAGTCATTTTGTCATGTTCGCCCTGTTTTCCTTCCATAAGAAGGCCTTGTTAACAGCCACCATTTCTTATGAGGCTTCAGTGATGCTTAGATAGATCAGCTGAAGTGTCACGGCTGCCGAGGCGAGCCATGTGGAATAAATGAGGATCCAAGCGCAGGCAGTCGTAGAGGAGTGAAGGTGATTTATTGAACACAAAAGAATGTGGACAAACAGCAAACGGGGCTCGAACTGAACTAAACTGGGAAACAACTAAACTACAGAGCACAAACCTGAATGAAAACGAGCAGAGGAGGATGACGATGAACAGCAGGGAGAAGACATGGTGGATACACAGACTGACACTGAGTAATACAGACGAACCGGCAACAGGCAGGAGAACACACAGGGCTTAAATACACACACCAGTAATCAGGGGATGAGAGACAGGAGGGCAACACAGCTGGGAGGAATCTGGGCTGACGGGACAGGGGAAACGTAAACTGATCACACTCACATACGACACGGACCTTCACAATAAAACAGGAAACTCAGATACATGGAACCAGACAAGACATTGAACTAAACAGACAGATTCACAAACAGATGGGGAGACACCATAGACAGACAGGTACAGACGCAGACTTAGAGGCAGATCGAAAATAACAGAACTTAAACAATCATCATCTAGAAAATGATAAACTAAAAGCGCTGGGTCACCGACCCAGGACCATGACAGTACCCCCCCCTCAAGGGCTGGCACCAGACAGCCCAGCAGAAACGAAAAAACGGACCAACACAAAACAGAAAACAACCCGACCAGGGCGGGCGGAGGGGGCCCAGGACGGAGGGACAGAGTCCAAAAAAGGCCCAGATGGTCAAGTTCAGGAGGCCGACCATGCGAATGGCAACGGGGCAGGTCCGGGGGCCGACCGTGCGGACGGCAACGGCGGCGTGGAAACAAGTCCGGGGGCCGACCGTGCGGAAGGCAGTGGCGGCGTCCAGGAGGGCGTCCACGGTGGCGGAGATGCCCAACAAGCGGCCTGGCAGATGACCGACGATGTGGAGGTGGTAGTAGGGGACCTGAAGGCTGCGTGGCCCCTGCAGCCCCAGGCGAGGCGGAAGCTGAGGCTGAAGCTGAAGAGGAGGCCACTGCAGGTGATGCGGGAGCCGGACCAGGCGAGGAGGATGAAGACGAGGATGCTGGAGCCGGACCAGGCGAGGAGGATGAAGACGAGGATGCTGGAGCCGGACCAGGCGAGGCGGATGAAGACGAGGATGCTGGAGCCGGACCAGGCGAGGCGGATGAAGACGAGGATGCTGGAGCCGGACCAGGCGAGGCGGATGAAGACGGCGGTGAGGATGCTGGAGCCGGACCAGACGAGGCGGATGAAGACGGCGGTGAGGATGCTGGAGCCGGACCAGACGAGGCGGATGAAGACGGCGGTGAGGATGCTGGAGCCGGACCAGACGAGGCGGATGAAGACGGCGGTGAGGATGCTGGAGCCGGACCAGACGAGGCGGATGAAGACGGCGGTGAGGATGCTGGAGCCGGACCAGACGAGGCGGTGATGAGACTGCAGGCGGTGATGAGACTGCAGGCGGTGATGAGACTGCAGGCGGTGATGAGACTGCAGCTGATGGCTGGACGGGCTCCTCGGGCCCCCCGGCTGATGAGGCAGGACGCTGGACGGGCTCCTCGGGCCCCCCGGCTGACGAGGCAGAAGGCTGGACGGGCTCCTCCGGCCCCCCAGCAAAAACAGTCACAGAACCAGTGGGCACTGGAGCCCCTGGCAGGAACGCAACAGAACCAGCAGGCACACGGGCCTCTGGCAGGGACAGAACAGGACCAGCAGGCGCACGGGCCTCTGGCAGGGACAGAACAGGACCAGCAGGCGCACGGGCCTCTGGCAGGGACAGAACAGGACCAGCAGGCGCACGGGCCTCTGGCAAACACATAGCGGCCTGCAGCTGCGCAGAGCATTGACCCTGCTCAGGCAGCGACAGCCGGGTGCAGTCCTCAGCTGGCTTCTTAAACTCCAGGGGTCCAGAGTCTGATGGGGGCTGAAACCCAGCCTCTGGGAAGGCCCTGGAGTGCATCTCAGTCTCAGAACTGGCCAGCCTTTGAGGAATGTTGACATTATCATTAGGTTTGACGCTCTGCTTAGAACAAACGGATGAAACCCAGTTCCTTTTAGATTGATTTGACTGGGCTTGTTGTACCGGAGTAGCAAGTGACACAGGGTGCAGGGCTAGTGGCTGCTGAACAGGAGGCTGAACTGAGGGTGACTGAAACAATGGTTGGGATGACGGCGGTGGTGGAATTGGAGACTGAGCTTGAGGCCGGGCGGCTAACTGAGCTGGAGGCCGGGCGGCTAACTGAGCTGGAGGCCGGGCGGCTAACTGAGCTGGAGGCCGGGCGGCTAACTGAGCTGGAGGCCGGGCGGCTAACTGAGCATCCGGTTGCAGTTCAAAAGAATAAACAGTCCTGGTATTATCAGAGCTGGTGTTAATTGTCTCTGGGATATATGCCACAGTTTTAGCAGACCCTGGGTTAGCTGACATGGGTTTAACAGGTTCAGAAGAACAACAGCCCTTTGCTTTCGCTGAAGTCTTAAAAATGCCAACCTGGGAGAGATCAGTTATCACGAAGGTAGGTAAGCTTTGTGAATTAGCTCCCACTGACACACCCCGAACAACCCCAGAAGAAAAAGTCTTACAGTTCAGATTGGAGCCGTTATCCTTTTTACTCACCACAGTCGGCCGCTCTGATATCCTGGGGTCCGACTGTGGTGAGGGGCGTCGACGGTGTGAGTGCCGTTTCCCATTTGAAGGCTGGACCGACGGGCCGGGCAGGACACTCTCCGTCGGGTCAGGGAGTGAAGCATGAGTTGCAGAGTGGGTGGTAGCAGGGGGGAGAAGATGAAGCTCGTTCAGAACGAAATTCTGTGTGAGCGGGTGAAGTGAGCTGAGCAACCAGGGGAGACCAGAAACTAAGCGCTGTAGCCGAACAGCTATGCCTTGGCGGAATTCTCTCCCCTCATGCTCGAGCCATAAGTTAATTAATCTGTCCACCGAGTAAATAATGTCCTCCCGGAGCTCCTCGGGTGGGTTGACTGCTGCTGGGTCCATAGTGGCCGGTTCGTACTGTCACGGCTGCCGAGGCGAGCCGTGTGGAATAAATGAGGATCCAAGCGCAGGCAGTCGTAGAGGAGTGAAGGTGATTTATTGAACACAAAAGAATGTGGACAAACAGCAAACGGGGCTCGAACTGAACTAAACTGGGAAACAACTAAACTACAGAGCACAAACCTGAATGAAAACGAGCAGAGGAGGATGACGATGAACAGCAGGGAGAAGACATGGTGGATACACAGACTGACACTGAGTAATACAGACGAACCGGCAACAGGCAGGAGAACACACAGGGCTTAAATACACACACCAGTAATCAGGGGATGAGAGACAGGAGGGCAACACAGCTGGGAGGAATCTGGGCTGACGGGACAGGGGAAACGTAACCTGATCACACTCACATACGACACGGACCTTCACAATAAAACAGGAAACTCAGATACATGGAACCAGACAAGGCATTGAACTAAACAGACAGATTCACAAACAGATGGGGAGACACCATAGACAGACAGATACAGACGCAGACTTAGAGGCAGATCGAAAATAACAGAACTTAAACAATCATCATCTAGAAAATGATAAACTAAAAGCGCTGGGTCACCGACCCAGGACCATGACATGAAGGGCCAGATGCATGCCACATGTCCTCTGTCAGGTCTTTGCTGGATTTATTTCTAGTTCTTAAGGACATACCTTTTAGATACTGTTCATCAGAATCAGAATCAGAATCGTGTTTATTGGCCAAGTATATGTGCAGACACATACAGGGAATTTGGTTCCGGTAGATGGTGGCTCTCAAGCACAGCAATGTAAATCTCACACACACAAGTGTCTATATATACACATTACACATACATACACAAAGCTATGTAAACCAACTATAAATAACGAATCTAAACTTATATACATAAAATACAGAAATGAATGAGGTGGAATGAATACTACAAAATGTACATAAGGTGCAGTTGCAGTCTGGCAGTGGGAGCAGTGTGACAGGTCAACTGTTAAGAAGGGAGATGGCGAGGGGAAAGAAACTGTTCCTGTTTCGGGTGGTCCTGGTCTGCAGGCTTCTGTACCGTCTGCCAGAGGGCAGCAGATCAAAAAGTCTGTGTGCAGGGTGTGAGGGGTCTGTGATGATTTTCCCTGCCCGTTTCCTGGTTCTTGAGAGGTACAGATCCTGGATGGAGGGCAGGGGGGCGCTGATGATCCTTTCTGCTGCCCGTACAGTCCGCTGCAGTCTGCTCCTGTCCTGTTTAGTGGCTGCTCCATACCAGACTGTGATGGAGGAGCACAGGACAGACTCAATGACCGCAGTGTAGAACTGGATCAGCAGCTCCTGTGGGAGACTGTACTTCCCCAGTTGTCTCAGGAAGTACATCCTCTGCTGGGTCTTTTTGAGGATGGAGTTGATGTTGGTCTCCCACTTCAGGTCCTGGGAGATGGTTGTACCCAGGAACTTGAAGGTCTTCACAGTTGACACAGGGCTGTCTGATATGGTGAGGGGGAGCAGAGTTGAGGGATGTCTCCTGAAGTCCACTGTCATCTCTACAGTCTTAAGAGTGTTCAGCTCCAGATTGTGCTGACTGCACCAGAGTACCAGCCGCTCAACTTCCTGCCGGTATGCAGACTCATCACCATCTTGAATGAGGCCAATGACAGTGGTGTCATCTGCAAACTTTAGGAGTTTGACAGCCGAGTTATTGGAGGTGCAGTCGTTAGTGTAGAGGGAGAACAGTAGTGTAACTTCTGTAACTTCTGTCGGTGCTGTGCTTTTTTGGAAATCGAATTTCCCAGAGGAACCCACCCGAGGGATTAATAAAGTTCTATCTATCTATCTATCTATCTATCTATCTATCTATCTATCTATCTATCTATCTATCTATCTATCTATCTATCTATCTATCTATCTATCTATCTATCTATCTATCTAGTGGTGAGAGGACACATCCTTGAGGGGCACCAATACTGAGGGACCGGGTTTCAGAGGTGATCTCCCCCAGCCTCACTTGTTGCTTTCTGTCTGTCAGGAAGCTGGTGATCCACTGACAGGTAGCTGGTGACACGCTGAGCAAGGAGAGTTTGGAGGAAAGAAGTTCAGGCACAATGGTGTTAAAAGCCGAACTAAAGTCCACAAACAGGACCCTGGCATAACTCCCGGGCGGTCAAGGTGTTGCAGGATGTAATGCAGCCCCATGTTCACTGCATCATCCACCGACCTGTTTGCCCGGTAGGCAAACTGCAGAGGGTCCAGCTGGTGGCCTGCAATGTCTTTCAGATGGGCTAACACCAGTCGTTCAAAGGATTTCATGACCACAGACGTCAAGGCGACAGGTCTGTAGTCATTCAGTCCTGTGATGGTGGGTTTCTTGGGAACAGGGATGATGGTGGAGCGTTTGAAGCAGGAGGGAACTTCACACAGCTCCAGGGATCTGTTGAAGATGCGAGTAAAGATGGGAGCCAGCTGTTCAGCACAGGTTTTGAGGCAGGAGGGTGAGACGCCATCTGGTCCGGGGGCTTTCCTGGGCTTCTGTTTCTGGAATAGTCGGCTCACATCCTGAGTGTGTATTCTTAGTTTCAGGGAGGAGGAAAGGGGGGGTGAGAGGTGTGGTGGAGGTCGTTGAGTCTGGATTGGAGAGGGTGGTGGTGGTCGTTGAGTCTGGATTGGGGAGGGTGGGGGTGGTCGTTGAGTCTTGATTGGGGAGGGGCAGGGTGAAGGGGGGAGAGGTGGAAGGTGTGTTGGGGGTCAATGTCTGAAGCAATGTCCCTGGGGAGGGGAGGGTGGGGCGTGGGAGTCTGTCCGTCTCAAACCTGCAATAGAAAGTGTTTAACTCGTTGGCCAGGTCTTTGTTTGCTTCAATAGTGGGTGGGGGGCGTCTGTAGCTGGTGATTTCCTGCAGGCCCCTCCACACTGACGCAGGGTCGTTGGCTGGGAGCCGTTCTTCCAGCTTCTGGGAGTAGATCCTTTTAGCTGCTTTGATCTCCTTGGTCAGTGTGTTCCTGGCTTGCTTGTACAGGACCCTGTCACCACTTCTGAAGGCGTCCTCCTTGGCCTTACGAAGATGTTGGAGTTTAGGAGTGAACCATGGTTTATTGTTGTTGTATGTGCAAAAGGTCTTTGTTGGCACACACACGTCTTCACAGAAACTGATGTATGATGTCACAGTGTCCGTGAGCTCATCTAGGTTCTCAGATGCAGCTTCAAAAACAGTCCAATCAGTGGAGTCAAAACAGTCCTGCAGTTCCTGCTTTGCTGCGTTAGTCCACTTCTTCACAGTTTTGACTACAGGCTTGGCACGTTTGAGTTTTTGCCTGTAAACTGGAATAAGATGGACCATGCAGTGATCAGAATGTCCCAAAGCTGCCCGGGGCACAGAGCGATAGGCATCTTTTAGAGTGGTGTAGCAGTGATCCAGTATGATGTTGTCCCTGGTGGGGCAGTCTATATGCTGTCTGTATTTAGGGAGTTCGTAGTTTAGGTTTGCTCTGTTAAAATCCCCAAGAATAATTGTAAAGGAATCCGGGAATTTCCTCTCCAGGGTAGTAATCTGGTCAGCCAGCTCGCACAGTGCGTTGTTCGCGTTGGCCTGTGGAGGGATGTAAACTCCGGCCAGCATGAAGGAAGAAAACTCCCGCGGTGAATAAAAAGGTTTACAGTTGATGAAAAAACTTTCCAAGTGTGAGCTGCAGTGTTTCTGTAACACTGTGACATCAGTACACCAACCTTCATTAATGTAGAAGCAGACTCCACCACCCTTTGTTTTCCCTGAGAGCTCTGTTTCGCGGTCCGCCCGGTGAAGTTGGAAGCCCGGCAGATTTAAGACAGCGTCTGGGACTCGCTCACTGAGCCAGGTTTCAGTGAAGCAGAGGGCAGCAGAGCGTGCAAAGTCCTTGTTAGTCCGGTTTAAGAGCAGTAATTCGTCGACTTTGTTTGGAAGAGAGCGGAGATTCGCGAGGTGAATGGAGGGGAGTGCCGTGCGGAATCCTCGCCGACGTAGTTTCACCAGCGCACCGGCGCGACTCCCCCGTCCACGTCTTCTCCAGGAGCCACAGAGAGCTGCTGCGCCTCCAACTAAAATCTCCAAAAAACTTTCCGGGTTTGTGAAAAATGGATAAGAACTATAGTGAGATGACTGCCTGATGTTAAGCAGTTGATCTCTGGAGAAAGTGATGTGGTCTGAGTGACCAAAAGCGCAGAAAATAAACAAAAACAAGAAAAGTGCGAGAGAGCGCAGTACCGAGGCTGCCATCCGCGGCGCCATCTTGGAAATAATTCATCTGCTGTAGATAGCTTTTTTTAGGCCTGCATCTTCTTCTTTCTTTCCCCACTTGAGATGTGCTTTTTTAAAAAGTTTACCTGGGTTAGAGTGGAAATATTTATGCTCGTCTGTGAACTGTGGGATATACAGAGCATAATGAAGTATCCACAGACACCAGGACTGTAGAGTGTCACCGCCCATCTTTCACCAAAGCTTAAAAACCCATTTTTTGGTATATTGACTTTCCATTGCAGGCATTTACATAATTTTCATCTCATTTTTGAAAGCACTAAACAAACAGAATAACCTTAATAGGAAGGTTTGCAAAACCTATGGCAGATTTTTAGTTTCAATGCATTTAATATAAGTTGCTTTGAGCAGAAGCATGCATATATATTTATACTTGTTGCCGTAACTTGCTACCAAAGCAAGTCCATGTTGTAATATTTGTAGAGGTGACATTGCTTCATGGTAACCTTTGAAATTTTTCTCATTCGGGCGACTTCATGACAGTGATAGATGGGACCGGTTCTTTTTCTGTTTCTTTACAGATATCCCCTAGCTTGACCTGACAACAGCTGGAACAAGTCAAGTGGACAGAAGATAGTCCCGCTACATAATCCCACCCGGACAGCCGAACACTACTCTTAACAACAAACCAGCCGGTTAGCAGACGCATTAAACTTTGACCAGTCAGGGCTTCAGATAAATGGCTGACAAGCAGATCAGGTAAGGTTACAGAGGTTTGGAGCTGTGGCTTTGTTTTTAATCTAGTGACCATCCACATTTGATATTTTTGTCTTTGTGTTTATGGTTGTTACCTTCATCCAGTTTGCCTGCCAAATTGATCAATGGGGGGATCGCTGGCCTAATCGGAGTGACCTGTGTGTTTCCCATTGACCTGGCCAAGACTCGGCTCCAAAACCAGCAAAATGGATCTCGCCTTTACACTAGCATGTATGACTTTCTTTTCTTTTTCCAGCTTTAATCCACAGTAGCCTTGTGTAGTGTCACTCAGCCTTTCAGGCAGCTCTTCAACTGACATACCACAACTGTTGTGCTTGTGTTACAGGTCAGATTGCCTTATTAAGACCATTCGGTCAGAGGGATATTTTGGGATGTACAGAGGTAAAGTGAAGCTTTTTGACTTTGTATGTGATTAATGTGCAAACTCATTTAAATATAAGATAATCATTTTTCTAACCTGTGTAGGCTTGTGTGCTTGAAGCACCTCCTGTTATGCGCGTATCAAGTCTGTTTGGTGTTCACTTAAACAATGTTTTAATAGTTGATGCTTTTTAGTGTAGTTGGCAGGGACATGGATATCTGCACAGAGCACAGAGCCTCACATTCACCCTCTGATGATGAAATTTATGTCACTCAGACCTAAGTGTATCTTTGCATTCTGCAGATGTGGAAAGTCTAACATGAGATAACATGGGGAGTGGTGGTTTTTCATGTGTCTTTTTTAAGACACAGTTTTAAGAAACATAGATTTCCCTTTATTAGTTTTTACGTAGTTTTTTTTATTGCTCCAAGAATATAAATCCCATGTGGCAAAATAAGAACGACACAACAACCAATGACAGTCACACACATGAGTGAATAACAGTCACTCTTACAAAGGACAAAGGGAAACTGAGGCTATAGATACACACATGAGGTAATCAGGGAAGTGGAAACACTAGGGTAACAAGAAACGGCTAAAACTAATTAAGACAATAACAAAGGAAGTCAAACCTACAACAAGGCACAAGAGGAAATAACTAAGAAGGGAGTCACCTGACAGAGATGAAGATTTAAAAAGTTACAGGAGGATGCTGGGAACGCTAGACTAAACAAGATCAAAATATAAACACTTTTAAATACCAGTGGAAACCAGGTTACAGTAGTAACATGTACTAAAGGCTAAACATACAGCCATTACAATAATCAAGAAAAACCTGGTACACAAAGTTAAACAACAACAAAACTCACAAACTGTAGAGAAAAAAGAGACTACTTAAATACTTATTTTTTTCTTCTTCTTCTTTGTGTCTTACTTTCCTTCTCTGCCATTCTTATCCTCTCAGGAGCTGCCGTGAACTTAACGCTAGTCACACCGGAGAAAGCCATCAAATTAGCTGCAAACGACTTCTTCAGGCATCACTTCTCCAAGGATGGGTGAGAAATGAAAGTGCTGACAGGCAGATTGACACTTGCCCACTCCTCTAATTCCCACTGTAATTAACTGGCGTGTTTACTAGCATATAACCTGACATGTTAGCTGTCTTTAGTGTCACCAAGGCTCCAGCTAATCCCCCATTTTCTGTCATCTTCTCAGAGGCACCGAGCACTTCACGCTGGCTTGTTAACTGTTTGGTTTCTAAATACAGAGTTACATGTACGTGTGAAATATAATTGGCACACAGTGGAATCACATTACATGCGCCAAAAACCGATCACAGTGCGCTGCTGAATAAAAAAGTACCTGTTATCCACCATGAGCACTGTCTGTGCAGACAACCCTGGAGCTCTCTGGGGCATCCGTCTCCATCGCTATGGAGACAAACATGTAGGCTGATGAATGATTGACTTGTCTGGCCCACCTGCTCGCCTTGTGAATTATTAATCTGCCCTTGTGCTTGACATGTTGATATGGAAGACAAAGATTAGCATCACCAGCACTAGTGGTTACAACTCCTTTTTCGAGGACTGTGGAAATGAAGTTGTCTGGCTCTCACACTGTCAGTCTAGTGTCTGCTTTAATCTGATCGCGCTTTTACCTTTTGCTTCTCCAGAAAGATTACTCTGTTCAAAGAGATGTTGGCCGGTTGCGGTGCAGGTACATGCCAGGTGAGTGAGTGAGGCGCTTCTTTAATTGCATCCTCCTGTTCTCCATCTGGAACACCCAGCTTTAACACTGCCAGTGTCAGATCACATCCAAACTACTGGACCTCATTTGTCTCTGCCTACAGCTGGAATTAACCACAGCCACCTTTAAATGAGAGGTGGTAGTCATAAAACATACTTGGGAGTTTCTCACTGCAGATAGTGTTATCTGTGATCTGAATGTGACCTGTAATATTCCTTTTTAGTGAATGATTTCTAATCACTGAGATGCTGTCCCGTTAGCGGGCTATACTCTGGCAGCTAGACGTGAGTGCTCAGATAAGACTCTGTGAGAGTGCTCAGCCATGTGCGCTGAGTGAGTGAGTCAGAAGGAAATGCCTGTTGTCAATGAGGCCAAAGGCTTCAAGCCCGAGGAATGTGATTAGATTAAGTGTAGCAGACCTTGGATTAAGATTGCAGCTGAGAACATGACCATCTCACCCTTAATCCAGTTAACTAGTTACTACTGTGTGGATTAGAGAGGAAAACAAGAGTTGGCATTTAACTAATGGATGAAATTAGATTTACACTGCATTTGTTTTCCACTCTATTAATCAGTCGTTTCAGATTAATTTGTTCACAGTCTGTAAATGTTGACAGTTTATGTGAAACCTTTATTTTGCTCTAATTGTAGGTTATTGTCACAACTCCTATGGAGATGTTGAAAATTCAGCTCCAAGATGCTGGGCGGATTGGTAAGAGGAGATCTAATCTAGCAAATACTGCGTTGTTTGTGACATTGTGTAGTAACAGTGGCCTCATGTGGTCACGTCAGAGATGACAACAGTTTTATCTTATTGTCTTTTTTTCTGTTACAAATCCAAAATGTTTGTTCATGTATACCTGCTCTTAGCATCGAGTGCTTGAACTTTTCTTTTAATGTTCCCTGCAATTTGTAGCTGCTCAAAGGAAGCTGATGCCAGAGACAGTGGCAGCAGGTACCGTGGAGACGAAATCCCCGACAGCCATGCAGATAACCAGACAGTTACTGAGGGAAAAGGGCATTGCTGGGCTGTATAAAGGCCTTGGTGCCACGCTGCTCAGGTAAAACAGATTTGGCAACTGTACTTTTGTAGTTTTAGTGAATTTCTCAGAACTTACTGTCATGGTTTTATTTCTCTGATTTTATAGGGATGTTCCATTCTCTATTATCTATTTCCCCCTTTTCGCCAACTTGAATAACTTTGGAAAAAGAGGCGCAGAGGGCCCTGCTCCTTTCTATGTTTCGTTTATATCAGGCTGCGTTGCGGGAAGCACAGCAGCTGTGGCTGTAAACCCCGTTGATGGTGAGCAGTGGCACTGAGAACACTGTTTCTGCAGTCTTTGCACTGATGTTTGATGTTATACTCACCTGAACTCACTGTGTTGCAGTTATAAAGACTAGACTGCAGTCGCTGACCCGAGGGAACACAGAAGACACGTACGCTGGAGTGACTGACTGCATCAGGTGACCTAATTATGCTTTTACAGCACATGCAAAGTGCTATGTACAGTCACCCGCCATGTCTGCCGGTGCTGGATGTGTTTTTGGGTTAATCCTATGTTTTCCTGTTTGTTCCCCAGGAAAATCATGCGTAACGAGGGTCCATCAGCCTTCCTGAAGGGAGCCTACTGTCGAGCCTTGGTTATCGCTCCTCTGTTTGGCATCGCCCAGGTGGTCTACTTCCTGGGCGTGGGTGAATTTATCCTCAGCTTCTTGCCTAAAAAAGACAAATAAGGAGCACCTCCTTTCTGCCTTTCCCTCCCATAATGCATTACACCAACTTCGCGAAGATTCATCCCATACCGAGAGAAGTTTGTGATGGGTCCGAGCGTGACCATTAGTACAGATTGTTTTTTTGTGTTGAATGTGTTCAAATCATTCAGGAGGGAGCCTTAGTTTGCCAAGCTGCCTATGGCGGCACAAAAAAAAATCCAGTTGGCAGGTTTAGCCAGCTCTCTGGAAATAAAGCCACAAATATCAGCTTGTTTTAAGTTTGAAAAAGAATATCACTTTATAATTACAACATTGTACTTATCTTTTTGAATATGATTGTTATGTTTTAAAGCAGATGTACTGCCCTCGGTTGCTGCAGTTCTGCCACCCTACAGTACCAAATTTTAGTCTTTAAGTGACAGATGAAATCTTACCAGTTGGTTTGAAACTATAAATTATAAATGATGATGATCAGATTAAAAATAAATGCACATTCCTTACTTAGGCAAGTAGAAGAATATTAGTCCTGTAAAACAAAAAAAACAAATCAAAAACACAACCTTCCCTTAACCTTATGTCTTAAAAGGTAACACACAACGAGTTACAGTAACACAGGCCTCTGTTTCAGACAAAGACCGAGGCAACTTGTTGATGTGATACCAGCACAATCGCTATGATCTTTCCATAGGAGCCACATCCCTTCCTGTAAGTGGTTGTAATGAACCCAGCCATTCAGCTCTGAGCACACTTTGATTGCCATGGCTTTTTAAGTAGATCAGGTTCCATCTGATGCGTTGCACTACCACAATGGTTCAACTGTTGGCCCCCCTCCACTACGACTATAGCTTTGTTTCGTGGATGCACACTGGACTGAAGCACCAGTGTGAGAATCGGTGCTCAACTACAAACTACATGCGTAAACTTTGTTTGAACTTTGACGGAATCACAAAACAGCTGCGCCCTCACGCCTTTTTATGGGTCAAGCGTATCGCACTCCTGCCCACACCCCAATCACTGATGTCACAGCGGGGGTTTAGTTAGCCTTTGTCAGGCGACCGAAAACACCTGCTGTGACATCACTGATTGGATTGCGACCTAAAGTGCAGCAAGCAGTTTTCTGCCACGCGTGATGCACGGTGGATTCAGACGGACAGCATTGCTGTGAACACTAAATGAGCTGAAAGTAATTCTAATGGAAAGCCAGATTATTAGTAATTATTGATGCTAACAAACGGTCAGACCTCACCTCCTGAGATTTATGAATACAGTCATCCATTGTGGAGCCAGCAAGTCCAGAGCATTTCATCCTCACATCAGATACAGACCAAATTATTTTTGTTTACAGATGAGTTCATATTCAGTTTGAATTCTTTATCCAAACTTGAATTCAATGGCAGGACCCAAAGAGCTAAAAATCCTTTGGATATCAAAAAATCACACTAATGCGTTCTCAGTGCAGTCGATGATTTTTTTTTAACCAAACATCTGTTTATTTGCTTTAGAGGGTTTTGTTTGCTTTAAGCTGCGAGGGAAAGCAGCCCTGTTGTATCTCGTTTATGCATCACGACACTGAAGCGCTGCCATTGGTTTATCTCACCGGAGATCAAGGTGACTTTGAAGTGTATTATTCCAATCACATTCCCTCCTTGTTCCCACCGTTCAAGCAGCTCGTCAACTGCACTGTTGCACTGTAGATACACGATGCAACTTTTCAGTGTATTTAATTTGTGGGAGTGAGCTTTATTTATCGATATTCCTTTCTGTGGGCAGTATAGCACTATGTATTTGTGTGTTGTTTTTCTTTTCCTGTGTCAAAGTGTCCACCTTAACTATATTGTAAACATGCAGATGATATGAACTTGACGTTTTAGGATTTATTGTTTGTTTTGTAAATGATGGCTTTTTTGCACACCTACCTCTCCAGCTCCCCTGTCAATTCATGTTGTGGTGATTTTTATGTTTTATGATGATGTGGACATATCGAATGAAGGAATATTAACGCCGGACACATCATATGAACTTAAATGCAACATTTTAATGAGATTTTTTTCTTAAATGTTTGCAGTGGGAAACATTAGTGTCGTTTTCTTTTTTTTCTTTCTTTTTTTTCTTTTTGGAGGGGGGGGGAGGCATTTCTGCCTATTGCCTATTGCTATTGTTTAAGTGTGGGTCAGCCTGTTTCATCAGCTAGGACCAAATGAAGCATCGGTGATAGAGGGAAGTGTCTTTTGTTTTAAGTTAACGACTCGCAGAAATGCTTAAAGAGTTCTAAAAATTAAATGTGAAAGCCGACAGAGACCTGCTGGCATCGGACGGTAAAGAAAATCTGTCTGTTTTGAATGGTGCTTCTTTCATGAGGTGGCTGCAATATGACAGTGGCTGCACTAACGACCAAGGCCACACTGACTGAATCACTTCGAGCTAATCTCAGCGTTATCAATGTCTTAACTGAAAGCCATAGGTCAGTGAGGGACATCATCTGGCACCTCCAGCCATGTCGGCAGATAATAAGATGGCCCGTCTGCTCACGTGAGCTTGGCTTCATAAAGTACCGCTGTAATTTTTCTTTTTGTTTTTCTTTTCCACATTCCAAGTTCATTTCGTATTTGCTGTTATTGTCATCACAATGCCTACGTTTGTCTCGTCCAGATTTCCTTTAAAAGCCCACCCCTCCCTCGTTGCTCTCGGATCGTTCTCATCTGTTTTTTTGCCCGAACTTTGAACACACTGCGCAAGTCAATTTTCTTTAAACCCTGCTGTGAATTTAAACTGACCTTGTGCATTAGGTTTTTTGTGTGTATGTGCGTGCGTGTCTGACGGTGTAGTGGTGTAGTTGATGTGTAGTTGTTAGTGTGACACCGCGGTATTTTTCTCTTGATTCTCTTGATTGTCGGTCCAGTGCCCTCCCCCCTCCTGTTCTTTCTATCTGTTGCCCTCCTCTGCCATCCAATCTGTCCAGCATCTGTCGCCAGGGTGCGGGCTAACACAGAGGAGCTTTTAAAACACCAAATGTACGACCCGGAGTGTATACAATCAAAGAAAGCACAAAGGATCATTAGGCACAAGAGACCCGCTTTGGATACTCGAAATCTTGGAAATCCATCTGCTGCTTTTGCAGACGTGATTTAAAAGTCTTGATTTATTTCTTTGCAGAAGTCTTGAATGAAATGAACATGCTAGCTTATGTATGTCTGTAAAACTGGATCCATAGGGCTGAGACAACAGGTCGTTATAAGAGACCCAACGTGATGGTGTTCACTACGTCAGCCGTCACCAGTTATCCACAAATGTATATCTCGTACATATTCTAAACTAATCTAATATAAGAATGTAATGTAGGTGAGATGTATTATGAATATAGTGAAGAGTTTATTACGTTTTAATCTAAAGATTTGTGCTTTACACATTCACCGAGAAATTTCACGAACCAGCTCACTGATATGCAATAAGTAAAGCCACACACACACACAGACACTCAGTAGGAAAAAAGTAAACGCTGAACACCATCTGTCAGTCACAGGAAACACAGTGTATGAATAATGCAGCTGGGGGGACCTTGGAGGCCTTTTGGGGGGTCTGAGCTCATTTCACGGCCTCTGTTCTCTTCCTCCAAGAGGAATTGTGCATTATAGCACTTTAGAAATCGAGGACCCCCCACCCCCGCTGTCCACCTACAAAGTCTCTCTATGACATAGAGGGTGTTTATGAATATGTGGTGAATGACACGGTTGTCTTAGACATGGTTTACAATGCAATGGAAAATAAATAAATTGTGTTCCCTGTCACAATTTGCTGTTAAATAAACTCACTGTCCTGAAATCTCCTGTTGTGGTTGTCTGTGTGCTGAGTGTCACACTTTTTCCAACTCTCATTATTGTGGTCCGGCGGTCGTCCGAGAGAACACAGAAGAACTGACACAGCGTTTTTTGTTTTTTTTTTTCACGTGTAATAGTGCTGTGAAGACTAAACAGTAGGGCTATGTTTTGAAGACTACAAGGATGACATTGTGGCTCCTCGGGGCACGGGTGCAGCTGTGACTGCTGTTATGGTTTTTGCCCGATGAAGCCACCAGGTGTCAGTGTGGGGTCGCAGTAGAGCTGTGGTCCTCTAGTGGGAGTGGGAAGAGAGCAGAACAGCGCCTTATACTACAGGTGTATGCTAAGCTGGGGTGGTGTGGTAGAAGATCACGCGCTCCCATCTCACTCACTGTTTCAGCTTTCTTTTGTTAGTCTCTTACAGCTGTGGCAGACCTTATAGGCAGCTGAGCCTCTTTTACCTGAGCTCTTTGTGGTTGCACTCGCTGAATAAGGTCTATGTGTTTAGAACTTGCATGATAGGAATAAGTGCATTTTCTTGTGCAATTTAGCCTAATGTTTGGGGTTTAGGATTCCTGCTTGTGTCAGCAGAACATATTCATTATTAATCCCTTGCTGTTTGCAATGAATTTAACATTTTGTTCATGGCATTAGTTCTCTGGGTGCTATTTTGCAGCAGCCTGCAGCATTATTACATCATAGCACTTTCATACAGCCCTGCATGCACACCACACACACCCCGCTCTCTCTTTTTCTGTATGTCTTTGTCTTTGATCTTATTTAGGCAGAGTTAGATTTCACATTGAAAGCTGTTCCTCTCTGAGAGACTCCTTTCCTATCCACTCCAGTGTTTACACGCACAGCAGATTAGCTGAAGGCTCATTTTACCACAATGACAACACTTTGAAATACAGAAATAAGCACCAGCTGCTGTTCTTTTCCTCACTCGAGTCCTTTTCATGTGTCATGACTAAAGCTTTCCACCGTGAACTATTATTAGCCTTTCCTGCTTTCTAACAAGAGGATGGGAGAAGGTGGAGGAAGAGGTGGTCTAAGTTGGGCTTAATGGGAAAGGATGATGAAGGAAATAGGAAATCAGAGGTGGAGACAGCAGAGGACCATCTACAGAAGGAGCAGAGAGCCGGAGGAAGGGAGGGGATGACGGTGATGTGTATATAGGTCACTAAATCAATGGGAATCAGGTTTTTGAAGGGGAGAGAAGGGGGTATTTATAGATACCAGTGGAGACAGATGCATCAGTGACAGGCACAATGCTGCTGGGAGCACAGGGGCGGGGGGTGGTGGCTGCGGCGTGGGGCAGGGGGTGCGAATAGACTGTGGTCAAATTAGCCTGTGGAGAATTCTCCTAACAAATGGCAAAAAGATTCTCAGGTCGTGAACAAATAGCACGAAGCGCAGTGGAAAACAAAATATAATCAAATGGAAATCACTGCAGGACGCTCTGAGCAAATGACCTTCGCAGCTCTATTGACAAAACGCAGGCAAACAGTTAGTTGAGGTATTGCAAATGCACACAGCATTTGCATCTACAGTACAGCTCTTCTCATATCCTATTGAATTTCTAATCTGTGATATCAGAGGGCCACGTGACGGAATAGAATATTAGCTTTCTATTTTGCAGACTTGTGTGGGTAACATTCACATTTATTACTCAGGCGATCTGAGAGTCTCTGATAGTCTGTGAAGTACAATAACATACCGCAGGAGACGCTGTCAGAATTTCACAGCAGAGGGAATTGATGACCAGTGTCCATTTTAATGATAATTTGTTTTCAGATTTAATGCCATGGATTAATTGAACTACTTCTATTTTTTTTACAACATCTACTGAGTGGCAAATGTTATGATGTGGGCTCTATGGTTTAGTTTTAATAACTGTCATGACTTATCCCATTTATTTTATAATGCTCTAGCTTCATGCGACAGGAAGTTCCAGCACAAATTGGAAATTTGCTCATAGAAAGGGAAAAAAATAATTGAAAATGTTTTAATTTGCTTTCTAACTGGCTTTTTCTAGAACTAAGTCAAGGTCATGGACAAACTGTTCCTTCACCACTTCCTGGGCTGCCAATGGGTGATGTAAGGCAGGCTGAATACCGAGTGGTAAAATAACCGACATCTCATTTCTGCATCTAATATAGGGATAGTCGTCACATCACCTTGCATCAAAAAGTGACAGGGGAAGCACCCAATGACTCCAAGAAAGCCCTCAGTCTGCCCGGGGCCTAATGATGCGGTCGGCAAACTCATGCAGGATACCCTCTTGCATGAAATACTATACAACGCGGGGATATGGATATGAGGCAGGTGGGGTGAAGTGACAGGGCCAGATGGGTTTCCAACTTTTCTCGCATCATATCAGTGTTAGGTGGTAGTGAAGCACTGGGTTTTACAAATTGATCCATTAAAATGTGTCATTCAGACAGTGTGCCGAGTACATGAGCGCTGCCATTGGTTTGTCTTTATTAATTAAAGACAATTAATTAAAGACTGGTGATTCCACTCCACTATTATCATATCATTTTTAAGAAATGCACTTTTAATATTCAACATTTGTTTGGATATTTAAATAGTTATTTAGTAATGATTAGCATCACTGTTGATTAAATATTTACTTATAACTTTTTTTTTTCGAGTCACATGTACTCATGTAAACAAATTACATGGAAAATTAACATGTGATCAGATTACTTAAAGTCAGCATTTTGGGCATGAACTTTTTCCTGAGTGGATCAAATCAGTTAATGTTGGCATCAACGAACAAAAGCTTGAACTCTACTGGAGAAGGAGACAGTTTTGCTTGATAAATAGCTTAAATGAGGATTTAGTTGTCAGTTAATCATTTCACCTGCATTTTACATGCACAACCTATGGCCATTCTAATAAAAGAATCACTGGGCATTTACATTTTTAACGCATTAATCTTCTGATTAAAAGAGAAGCTAAAGACTGAAATGAACGCAGGATTTTGCTTGTAATTTGGTACCTTTACACAGTTAAAAGCTGTTTAAACCAAAGAGTTTTCCAAATTAACCTGTGCAACACGGTTACAAGCCCTGCCTAAATAAGTCTCCATCGGTGGGCTGTGACTGCACTCCCCTTTACGCGCACAGGCACATTTTTAAATATGATAAACATATGCAAAGCAAGCGAAATTATAAAAAAAAATCACACGTGGCAGACTTCTTAACACTGCTGCAAAAGTCACTTTCCCCATTTTGTCCTCTGAGCCACAGCGCACAGTGGTTATTAGAGAGGGAGAGAGAGAGAGAGAGAGAGAGAAGGAGGCAGGGAGAGGAAGAGAGGGAGGGAGGGAGATAGTGAGAGTCTCAAACTGGTTAGCCTACCTATCCACTAGGAGGAGAGAGGAGAAGCTGTTGAGGAGAGCAACAAAAACAATAAACAGCTACTACTACGAAATCACATCAGCGGAGCTCACGGTACGCGCCGGAGGAGTACGCAAACAAATACCTGCGATCGCGTTTGCCTCGGAGTGAAGTAACAGCCATGTATCTGAACAGGGAAGAGGACAATAGCAAAGGTAAGATCCCGTCAAGAATTGTGCCCCTCTGTGCGGAGGGAGAGAGCGTCCTGTGACAGTTTCAAGGTGTTTCATTTCTGACCCGCTGCTTCCTTTTGAGGTGACTGGCACGAAAAGGTGGTGGTGTTAGGGAATGAGAGAGGGGGGTGTACCCTCCCGCCATCCCCAACCTCCTCGTTAACGTAATTCTTCTGAACAAGCCCCATCTCATCCTTTGGCATGGACCGGGGATGCTGGTGAGAAGTGTGGGCTGTCATTATGTAATATCTGTGCAGTTAATTGCCTCCTAGGAGAATCTTTAGCCCATTCCTGCATTTCTACCAGTGCACCATTTGAACCATCAATTGTGAACCTGTTGTAAGCACATCTACTTTGTCATATGCATGGATTTGCCAGCGTGCATTGCGTTGTGTTGTTGGAGCTTTCGGGACATTTGCAACAGCTACTTAATAAGGGCAGCATAACACAAGGTCAAAGCCCTTAGCTACAGTGAAACCTGTGTGCATGTAGATGTGTATTTATGGTGTGCCTGACATCCTGCAAGAAAAAATAAATTACTAATGGGCTGCAGCTTATTGCTTAACGGGGAGAGACAACCGTGCAGCCGCTAGAGGGTTAAAGAGGGTACAAAGGAGGAATATTTGAGTAATCTCTCCCACGTGTTTTTGAGGCGTGATTTCTTCTCTCGTCGGGTGCCCAGAAGCACACTCGACTCGCGTCCCCTGCCGTCACCAGCAAGCATAAATATAACTCTCCCGGGCTGAGAGGTAATGCTAATTACCACCTAAATCTTCAGGTTATACGGAAATAACACCTGCTGCTTTTTTCTTTTTTTTATTTTTTATTTTTACCGAGGACAGGGCTAGGGGGAGTGGCGGGACGTGCTGAGAGGGGTGGTGGTGTAAAAAGAGCAAAAAAAAAAAAAAAAGAAAAGAAAAAGAGAAGAAGAAGAAAAAAGAAGCAGAGTGGGAGGGCCCGTTTTTTGTTCATTTCCCTGTAATGCGAGATAATGTGATCCCCAGCACACATGCAAGGACCACAACACGATGTACTGTACGGAGATGTGTGGCAGCAGCATCGGCAGCACCACTGGGGACGGAGAGAGATGCTGGCTTTAGAAACAATGATGCAAGTGAGATCAGCGAATAAATGCGGTGTCGGAAACAGCAGAAATATGGGCTTGATTACACAGCACCCCCCCCCCCAAACCAACACACACACACACACACACACACACACACACGCCCACGCCTCAGAAAAAACCTTCAACACTAGACACTTTGGGGGAACCTGAGAAGACTGAAGCACCTTTAAAGTGATGTGTCTCCAGAATAAAGAGAACTGATGATAAGTCACAGTAAAGCAATGTACCCCCCCCCCCCCCCCCCCCCTCAAAAAAGTCAAGGGGTTCCAATAGGGTACAAAAACATGTCGTTTTTTTTTTGGGGGGGGGGGGGGGGTCATCTCACCTCTTTAAAATTCACACTGATGCAACAAAATTCACTGTTTTAATTATTCTTGCTGACATTCGCGTGGAGGGTTCCCAGTTGAGTGTGAAGCTGCTTAAGCATGCAAAACTGGACTGGACATGACTTTAGTGGCCAAACCTATTGGCACCCACTGGTGAGTTTGGACCCTTTTTGGGGGGGTGCCTAAGCACATCTGAATTTCATCATAGCACAGCACAGGTTACAGCTAAAAGCAACTCTATTACTAATGTCCAGATATATAAAGTGGCACTAAGACTTTTTAAAATTGCTTAAAGTACAATGGACTAGCTTTGTGTGGTTAAGATACTGACAAAAGCTATTATCTGCTTTGCAACAAATTGTTCTTTAACTCTGGAAAATTATGGTCAACATAATTGAGCCTTTGCCTCAGGTTTTATAACTGAAGTGCCCACCCCAAAACCAGTATAAGAACTGTGATTATTCATTCTGAGTCATTCTTAGACAGTACAATAAGTAGTGTCTTATTAGACTGCAGTTGAATTTAGGTTTGCAAAGGTAAAAAGGAGGAAAGGAAGGAAAAGGTTTGATCCTAGAATTGCCCCTGCTGACAGCTAAAGGTGGTTAGTTTACATCTGAATTTCCACTTTGTTTATTTTGGGGTTGTTGTTGTTGTTGTTTTTTAATTGTGGCTATACTGTGGCTTTAGTGTTTGGATGCCAGATTAATACAAAATATTATTACAAATTAGGATTATTACAAAATGAAATGTCTCAAGAACTGCTGGTACAGATATTCATGTTCCCAAATCTGTTGATTTCCTGATATTTTTTTTCCAGAACATAACTATCTTGGCACCGTGAGTTCTAATACTTTGGTTTATTGTCAAAATCCATCATTTTAATAACACAATCAGTCTCCGCTGTGGTAATGTTTGGTGCACACTAAACGCTAAGATGGTGAACATTATCAGCTCAACATCAGCATGCTAGCACTGTCATTGTGAGCACATTAGAATTTGTGCTTAAAGCACCGCTGTGCCTCTGCCTACGCATTTCTGCAAAGGGAAATCCGAACATCAAAAAAATCTGTAGTTTGGGGGCCACACGTGTCAGAGACAGGTTCAAGGCGAGCTTTGCAAAGTGAACGCTGCTGTAACCCGGCGTTAGACAAAAGAATGTTTTCAGGAATTAATGGACTGCAACTGAGGAAGTAAAGTTATGAGTACGGGCTCCCGACGTGACGGAGCTACTCTTCTGAGTGAAGAACTTGTGATTGACGCTTTTAATTGATTGAAACGAGTCGGTGTTTCCCCTCGCTGCACTGATGTGGCCTTTAAATTCACACCGCGTCTCAAGGTGGAGTGGCAGGGAGAGGGAGAAAGGTCTGCCGGGGACATATTGATTATGGCCTCAGAGGATTAAAGTGTGGGGGGTGAAAACAAACAGGTTGATCATATGTGAACCTGACAATCACACAAACTGTGGGCTACCGTCAAATAAACACCCGAAATAGGACTGAAAGTGGGCTGTGATCACTATAACTTGAGAACAAAAGTCAATCACTGAAGAAAGAAAAGACTGAAGATTGATAATGTGGCACCCTGTTATTGTCTCTTCAGTCAGGCAGCTAAACGGTTCCTCATTTATGCCCATTGGAAAACATTCAGCAACTATTAAGAGCATTTACTGATCAGAAAAATGCTGCAGTGTGAGCTCCAGGAGTGTTTGATAGTAGGCAGCATGCTGATGTTCCAACTCATTTGTACTTAATTCTCATTACTACTCGATATTCAGCACTCACATGCCAAACCACACCCGTTTTGAACTAGGCCTTCATTTTAGTCAGCTAGTATAAACACCTGCCAGATCATGTGGCTGTTTCGGCACAGTCTCTACCACCCTACTTTGCCATATTGGCACATAAAAATACACAGAGACTCGTGTGTCATGGTTTCGGCAATATGACAAATGTACTTTTGAAGACAGGATGATCAGTACTGATGGAAGTATTTGCTATTTAAACACAGAATAATTGGAAAACAGTGGGTAGTGCTGTGGTGGTTAGCACGCCTCACAGTAAAATGATCCTGAGTTTAAATCCATCACCTGGCTGGGGCCTTTCTGCGTGGAGTTTGCACGCTCTCACTGTGTCTGTGTGGGTTCCCTCCGAGTACTTCAGCTTTGTGGGAAGAAGGTTAATTGGTGATTAGGTTAGGTTAACTGGTGATTCTAAATTGGCCATTGGTGTAAATGTGAGCATGAATAGTAGCCTGTTAGCCCTGCGACAGACTGGCAACCTGTCCACGGTGTACCCTGCATCTTTCCCAGTGACAGCTGGGATAGGCCTGAATTGGATAAGCAGATGGATGGAAAGCCAATTGGAAAGTCATGCACAGTGGCACTAATAGTTCTTAAATAACAGTAATCAGTTTTTTGGATTTCTGAGTTGCTGGGTGCTCTGAGAGTTCAGGTTTTCACGAGCTACTGATTCATAGTTTATTCTCTAAAAATTAAAGTTTCAGATTCCTTTTACGATATCCAGCAGTCCCAATCTCAAAGATGTTCAGCCTGCTTTGAGAGAAAAACAGATAATCTTCATATCTGAGAAGTTGAAAACAGCTTCACAGCTGCTTTTTGTTTAAAAAGATGGCTATAGCGCTTTCTTTTAACTTTCATCCTTATATCTAAAATACAATCTTTAGGTTCCTTTTGAACAATGATTGTTTTAAACCAAAGCCTGCTGTATCCTAATTAAAGATAATTGTTGTAACTGATTTTCTATACTTAGGTAATTAGTCACTGGAATTATCTAGTGACACTGCCATTGTTCATCAATGGATTGGGTCTGTATGGGGCCTCACTGTGTGTATTGTGTGGCTTTTTTTTCTCTTTAACGATCACCAGCGAGTGTGAAAAATCTGTGAGGCATGCAGCATCATCACCCCATGCATAACCAGAAGACTGCCTCTACTTGTGAAATGTCTGTGCTACAATTCGACTCCCTCTTCAGCGGGAGGAACAACAGTAGTCAGAGACTGGAGGTTTTGTTTCCAGTTGAAAAAGTGCATTTTTCAGCTTGTTGAAAAGCAGGAGAAGAGCTTTCCAGCTTCATCTATCGATAATAGATTTGTTGGACCGATACTGAGACATCTATTGATAGATTGCACTGAGGATACGCTCCGAGAGAGAGAACCTGTGGTTGACTGACTTCTTGTATTGTGCACTCACCCTGCGTCGCTGACAGTAAGAGGTGAATCCCTAATATGTCTTCTTGGGGCAGGGTCCCAATTTGTCGGATGCGTGATTAAAACAATCCAGTTTACGGCAAACACAATTTTAGAACTATAACGTATAAAGCTGTACACTGACATTTTATTCTCTCTGCTTTCTGTGATGCATACTTTCTGGAAACAGAGTTTGTCCATCTGGGACAAATTGCCCTAAATATATTTGATGTGTGGTCCCAGACTCTGTCTGGCACCCCATACTACTTGAATATGATGTATAGTAATAACGTCAGGTTCACTATTGATTTAGGTTGATGCTGGCCTTGGTTTTGGGCTGGCGTCCAAACATTCGGGCAGGGCTACCAATCTAAATGACTTAAACTTGGCATGCAGGAGCTGCACTAAGATAGCTCTTCAAGTAGAGTATATATATTTTTTGGCTTCTTCATAGAATATGCAGCCTGTAATAAAGGTTATGCAGCAAGCAAATGGCATCATTTTAGAGGAGTAATATCATGACTGTGAATTATCTCATCAATTACCGGATTGGACGAGCTCCAGAAAATAAATGTTATAATTTTGATGATCCCATTATTTTTGAATGAAGCACCATTGTCAAGTTGCAATTTAATATGTCTATAGTACACTGGCTTATGACTCTTCACAAACAGATTCTGCTTATGAAAATGTAGCATATGTAAGTGAGAGACGTTTTTGGTGCAGGAAGCTTCCTGGTTTCTGTTTGCAGTCCACTTGTAGTCTGGAAACAGAACGCTATTGACGAATCACGTTTGAGCATGGTTTAAGGAGATCGGAAAGAAAGCGACTGGACTTCTTTAAGTTTCGTGAAGACGTCTCACCTATCATCAAAGAAGCTTCTTCAGTTCTGAAACCAGATGGTGGAGAGTTTAAATACCTGGGACAGGAACCTGAAGAAGCCTCTCGGATGAAAGGTGAGATGTCTTCACAAAAGTTAAACAAATCCAATCACTTTCTTTCACGTTTCACATTTTTGAGAATTTTTTGGGGGCCACGTTTTGGCATAATAATGATCGGTTTATACCATATTTTTCTTTAGTACTAATAATATTCCCATGTGCTTCAGCTTTTTTTAGCGTTATTTTGCAGATGTTAGCATTCGAATGAGCCTGACTCAAATGGCAAACACGTTAAAATCAAACAGTCACCACATTTAGATAAAAGCATTGCTGTGCCTTAGCATGACCTCAGAGAGATTCTATATGATTAGAGATAAAATTATTAGCAATTGCTAGTATAGATTTTATTTTAACCTTTAACCCATTTCTATTTATGGTTTGCCACCACCTTTCAGACCACGGGCAACATGCTGAAATATGCTCTTATATATGAACCAAAGTTGTGGTTAGAGTGATTTACTGTAATCACTTACCGCTGAATGAAAAGACCCTCATTGTGCCCCGGGTGTCTCACCTTTCTTAGCGTGCATCAAAGGATTTTAAGTGCGAGGGAAATGAAATGGAAAAAACGGAGGAGGTTTGTGGGGTGTCTTTAACACGGTGTGAAGTGTAGGTGTCAGCGGAAGACTGCGAGTTCCTAACCTCTTTGTTATTATTGCCCTGTAGAAATTGATGATGTCCCTCGACTTCATGGCTGTTTTACTAATGTTGAACGGGAAATTATTTTTGGGGGATTGCTGTGGCAGTCTTGTAATGACCATGCCTCTTAGAGCAAGATGAATTGAAAAAAAAAAAGAAAAAAGAAAGAACTGGATCCTGGGAGAAAAAGATGTCTGGCTTAGCAGGTGCATTCAACAAGTCTGCATTTGTGTGATCAAACTTTGGAGAAAGGTTGCTCAAGATATTTATTCACGAAGCCCTCTGTTTTCCCTTCTAATATTGTTTAAAACATAAAGCAGCTGGGAGCTGTTCTGAAGTCCTGTCAGCTTGCTGCATTCATTTCAGATGTAGATTAGATGAAAATGTCATATATTATAGCAAATCTGGAGTTAAACACATGAGCTTCAGTCTGCATGCATCAGATTGCTGAGCACAATCGTGGCAGAGACCTTTTAGATATGTGTAAGGTACATAAATTGGCACGGGAACAGTGTTATTGTACAGAGTGCTTAATCAGCCTGTTTGACATTTAATGGATTGCTCTGTCAGCTGAGCTCATGTTTATTTCAGCTTTGAATGGATAGTCAAAGAGTTAACTGCTCCAATTTATGATACAGATGGGTGTTATGAGCTGAGCCATTGGGGGGAAAAAAACAAAAACTCAAGGATGACTGGAGTACGAAGAACAGGCTCGGTTTCAGGCAATTAGATGCTTTTGTAGGAACACCTGCAACGAAACATGGATTTGGACCTGCTGCTTCACTGTTCCACTGAGAGGCCTCGTCATCCTCCCCGGTGGAACAGGAAGCCGTATCAGCTGATTAGAGCAAAGTCTAATCACACTTTGAATCGAGCAATTTGCGCTACTGAGAAATAAAAACCGCATTTGTGGAGAATAGATTTATTTTTTGCTCCACCTGCACCCTTTCTGGGAGCATCACTCATACATAACATGGAATCAGCCTTATGTAATGTAAAGACGCATTACATTTAAATATTTATTGTCTCGTTTACCCCCCTCGCTTCTCCCACTATCCAAAGCACCCTCCCGATTGAGCATTTAACAAAGACTTCCTCTTTACAGACATGTTTCATATTATTGCCACTACAACTATTGGCTGCTCTCTTATACACAAGGGGTTGCCACAGCGGGTAGCTCCACATGTTTTGACACCGGATGCCCTTCCTGACACAACCCCAAAAGGATCTGTGTCTCCTCTGGGGATCAAACCGGGGATCTTTCACTTCTTAGGTCAATGTATCAACTGCCTTCTTATATAGAAAAAATAGAGTTGTTATCAAAGCATTGATAAATCTGATATAAAACTGCATTAAGTGTGTTTTAAACCATTTTAAAATATTTATATGGCTGCAATAGATGCTAAATAGGGGTAACTGCAATGTAATTGAGCAGCTATTACAAATTATCCATGCAGGAAGTCCAGTTTTTCTGTTAATATAACAAATCAGTCAGGCCCTATATAGCAGACTTGTTGATAGAGCTTCTTAGTGCTGGAGTTATTTTTATGGTGGACTCTCCCAGCTGACTAGATTGCGGAGGAGGGGGAGGTCTTTCACTTCTCCATTCTCTGCCATCTTCTGTCCCTTTCTCCTCTGTGCCTTCGCGAGGAGGAGAAAAAAAAAGAAGAAGAAAAAAGGGGGGGGGGGCACCGGTTAGCATCAGCCGGCCGGCAGGAGAGTGATAGAAAGCAAGAGCTAGGGAGGCAGACGATGGAGTGGAGACGAGCGTTGAAAGATGGAGGGAACAAGAGAGACAGAGGGAGAGGGAGAGGCAAAGAACAAGCCCTGGAGTGCTAGCCAGTCAAGGTCACGCAGAGGAGAGGAGGCCTTGTGTGTATATGTCTATGTACGTGTGTGCAAAAAGGAAGAAGAGCGGGGATGGGAGGCATGCATAGTAAAGAATGAAGGGTAGTTGACAGCTTTAGTCTGGGATAGGGGAAGGGGAGAAAAGGAAGCAGAGGAGAAAAAAAGGCAAACTTGAAAAGAGCAATGTGACTTCATAACTGACTGGAGCGGTTTAATGTCTAACTTTTAACATGGCTGACTCAAATTTAGAGGCAGCGGTGGGACATTTGTCATGTTTGTGGTTACTGCGTGTGTGTAGCGAACGTTTCTGTGTATGCTGTTGCGTAACCACCCAGTGCCGCCGTGCCGGTTCGTGTTCTCTTCGCAATCTCTTTTGCTTATTCTCCTTATCCCCCCTCCCCAACCACGGCCACCACAATGACCTCCACAGTCTCATTGCAGCTCCCACTGTCAGTAGGTGCCATGATGCATTTGGTTAAGTGCATCCTACCACCTTTTTCCCTGTCCTAAAAGCAAAGAGGCAAGGCTGAGCGACTGTTAATCCCATCCAGGGAAGTTGCTCCACTTTTGATTAGCGATGGAGAAAAGGAGAGTATTGCATAATGGATAGCCTGGCGCTTGTCATCTTAGGATCAAGTGTTTTGAAAGTGGGATTGTGGTTTGCTGAGAATATCCTTTATTCGGTTATCCGAGCAGGATGCAAAGAGTCGTTTGGAAATGTGATCACTGCTGTCTCTTCAAACTTATTAGCTCTGTTTGCATCTCACACCCAGGAGAGATTACGTGTGCGAGCAGTTGCCATAGTGTTTCAGAGCACCATGGCGCTGATATGAAAGATCTGAGGTGGCTCGGGCGCTCTATGAGATTATCTCTCCAGAGGAACAGTGTCTGGAGTGTTGATAATATATGATGGCTATGTTTACAGCAGGTCAAGAGTTTGCCTAAGCCCCTTGAGGTCACTCCAAGCTCTTACTCTTATTGTTTTATATGGCCTCATCAGTAATGTAGTCGTGCTCTGTAGTATTTTACTTTTTTAGAAAACGTGCCCTTTTCCCTCGCTGCCAGTCTTAAATCACCACCACTAATCCTTGCATTAAACCTCCAGTGGTCGCACAATCGCATTCACTTTAAGGCTCAGAGTGAATTCTTTGCGAATTATCCTGTTGACAGACATCATTACCATTCCAGAGCATAATTAGTCTTTCCACACCACGATTTTACACAGATGAAGAGTAATAGCTTCTGTTATAATGGGTTCAAAGCATTTTTCCAGCTACCAACTGTAATTTTGCTCATCTTAAACAGACCCTGCAGAACTGATCTGCAGTGTGAGCTAGCATAAATGACCCTGAACTTTTGTATTTTTTTTAATATATTGGGTAGCTGATGACTATAGACAGGAAACTAAGGGAGAGAGACAGGGGGTATGACACGCAACAAAAGCCCCCAGCTGGATCCACTCATCCACAAAGGTGTCCTCTAAAAGAAAACTGCAAAAAGTCATAAAAGCAATAGTTTGACATTTTGGGAAAAACGATTACTGTACTCCCTTTGTAACTGAGAGTTAAATGGGACGGTTGACTACAGGGTTTCTGTCAGTGTGCTGCAAATACATTGTGCTTGAGCATCCCTCCGGCTGGGTCTAAGCATCAAGGAATTTTTTTAAGATGTTTTTTTTACATATTGGTTACAATAGAAAAAAGAGCATGCTTTAATATCTGTCTATTTAAATTATACCAGTTCTATGTGAGCACAGTTAACTGCAATTCTGTGCTCTCACACCAGAATACATTACTTTCTATTCATGCTGGAACTGAGAAATAAAATACCCAGAATGATTTGCACAGAAAAAGTAGCACATATTCATTTATGCTTTTCAGACTGCTCTGCTTTTTTCCTCATAGTATTTTTCTGTGGTGTGTGGATAAGGGTAATGTTAATGTAGGTGTGACAAAGGGCCAGCTCATTGTAGATTATTATGCAGTATTATTAACCATTAGGGTACAACCATGCTTATATATGGTGAGTACTACTACACGCCCATGCTGTAGTGTTTTGTCTGTATGTGCTCTTAGCAAACTGATGTACAACCACACTGAGCAGAGTAAAAGTAGTGGTGGTAGAGGTTGTTTATATAAATAAACCTCAGACAAATATGAGACTCATAGCATGCTTATATATGGTAAAATGTATTTACGTCTATCATCAAGGTTTTCACACCTGACACCTGTCCATTAAAAAAAAAGTACTACTACTACTACGGTGTATCTGATATCCGCGTGTTGGTGTCCTGCATCATCATAATAATGTTGGTCCAGGACCAACATTACAACTGACCAATGAAGTTGCTGTGATGTCATATCTTTGGAATATGGAGGAAAAAGTAACAAAATGCCATTGTTTACATAAATCTCTTGTGTGGAAGTGTCTTTACTAATTTATATGATCAGGTTACTCATGTTGTTTTGCACGTGATAGTTTTTAATAGCGTTAGCTAACTTCTTGGCTAATGCAAAATGAATGCCCAGACAAGGTCTGTTTAGTCAAATGACACTGAAGTCAGAGTGTTATTATAATGTAGGAACAACACCTACATGAGTTTATCAGGTCATGCCTACTGTACACCCTATTAAATGTAGAATGAGAAACTGGTGTGCAAGATTTTGTTCAATCGAACATGCACTCATAAAGTAAAAGAGGATTTTATAACTTAAAATCCAATATAACTGCATATTTACATGCATCATGGTTTTCCCTATGCACGTCATCATGATGCACTCGACTAAAATGCATAAGATCACAGGCAGGAAAAAAGTTGGTTTTATATGCTGGACTAATTGACATGGCTTGAAATCCCATTGCCTTAAGTACAGTTATACAGTTAATTATGCTACATGAACCTTGTAGGTGTCTAAAGGATTGGTAGGTGGTTGCTGGGTAGCATCATGTAGCATCATGTGAATCTCTTCCAGTGTAGAGTTAGTTTAATAGTACTTGTGTGCCAAGTTTGGTTCCTGATCTCATGGTCGTGCTGGAGAACTCTGAACAGACACATGAAGAGACAGAAATTGTGCATCTTTTAATAGGATATACCTTAATTCACCCTGCTAGCCTAGGCTGATCAAAAGGATGAAAACACTGAGAAAAAAGCTAACCTGCCAAAGTACAAACATCCCTCTTTTACTTATCAGTCTAAAAATTTATATTACTATTTATTTAGTATGAAGGATCTTTTTCTTTTACCATGGTGAGATTTTGTAACCTTTAAATAAATTAGAGTTCCAGAGTGTATGCAAAACTAAGCAAACAGGCTACTAGCTGTAGCTTCATACTTACTGTACAGATAGCAGGGTGGTGTTTTTCTTCTTCACTAAAGCGCTTCTCTTAAAATGTCAGATGCTTCGTCAAAGGGAGACAGGGCAGCCGTACATGTCAGTGGAGCAAAATACAGCTCCTACACCAAAGTCACCGCAAGTTGCCATCGAGCTAACTTAATGCAAGAGATGACACTGTGTGCTAACAGGAAGAGAAGGTGAACCAGGAATTGTGTGCGTATTTTGTTAAAGAACGGGCGTTTAAATTGCAGTTGCATCATGCTGTTTGCTTCAGTACAGCATGTTCCACAACTTGGTGTGTGTGCTGGAGCCACAATTTCTATGTGTGTGTATGTGTGTGTGTATAGCCTCACTGTCTCTTGGTATTTAGCAAAAAGTGTGTAATTTTGTGTGAGCCACCCTGTATCTGGCAAGGTAGTCAGACTGACAGATTGGGCTGTATGACTGCCATCTCCTCAGCTTGGCTGGCCGAGTATTTCTCCCTCGTTCCTCCGTCTCATCTCCCGTTCCTTCAGTGGTGACCAGCCGGGCAAGGGATATTTTCCTTCATTCACCTTATCTAGCTGTATAGGTAAGCGTGCTCCATGGATTAAGTCCTTTCACTGTTCCATAACTGTAGCTTCAGTAAATGCTGGCTCAGATGTCCTGGTCTGTCTCCCTCTGTGCACAAACCAGGGAGGTAGCTTTTGACTATGTGAGGTTAAAAATGCACAGGATGGCAGTGAGCACTCTCAGTGTGTACTCTCTTCCATTAGCAGGTTGCGGCCACATCAGGACGTTGGAAAGCACACATAAACTGTAAATTATGAAGTTGGGAGAGCTTTTGTTCTGCAGGACTGGGCCAGGTCATGAATAGGATTCAGCAGACTCATTGTCCTTGTGTGGGTTGTTTTCACACTTCTGTTTTTACTGCAACTCATAGACAGACTTGGATCAACAGCTGTCAGTATGTTTTTGCTTTGCTCTCTTCTCTATCCTTGTAAGTTCACTCATTTTCTATTAAAAACAAATATATATATATAGGTATTGTTTTGCAAAAAGACAATTTCAGCAAACGTGTTTACACTATTATTATATTTCACATCTGCTTTAGATTTATCTCGCCATTCTGAGTGTCTTGTAGGGAAAGGGATGCGCATATTGGTGAGAGGAGGAGGAAGAGGAGCAGGCAGAACAGAGAGTAATGAGCCTGGGCAGGAGGGACAGATGATGTGGGAAAACCTGACATAGACAAAAGAAACACACAGTCCCACATCTCTAAACCCAAATATGGATTCACATGGCTGATTAGGGAAATGGGAAAATGTGTGTGTGTGTGTGTGTGTGTGTGTGTATACGTGTAGGCGTGTGAGGGCAGATTCTATATAATCAAGGGGCTTGGGTTCAAGTTATTTGTACCTGCTATAAGTACAAAAAGATGAAATTACTGATGCCACCATCTCCTCCTCGCCTACTCTGTCTCTAAAAATGATCTGGTTTACTATTTTCATCACCCGCTCCTTTGCCAAGTTAACTTTTTTTTCTTTTTGAGGTCACAAGATTATCGTCCTGTTTGCTTTAGTGACGCCATGAACTGGTACAGCTGGAAGAGCACAATGAATTGGATGCAAGCAATTGTGCATGCACGGGAGTGAGCTGAGAGAGCTCAGCCTCGGACTCGGTAGAGCTGAGACACGCCAGATTGGGCCGAGTCGTCCAAGCAGTACATTTCTGATTGGTCCGGGCTACAAAGATGAAATGTGCCTTTTGTGCCTCTGGTAAACACGTGTCTCTTTCTCTTTGTTTCTTTTCTTGCTCTTTGCTCTCACGCTAAAGAACAGCAGCACTTCTCTACATCCACAGATCATATTTCATGTCCACAACAGTCATTGATTAATGCCAACCGCCCTGAGACCCTTCTTATGCTGATTATGGCTCTCAGACTTGGGAGGGGCTGCTGATACCCTTAATGAGTCATAAAAGGCGAATAATTATACACTCCAACAGTCTTGACATTGGGTGATATTTCAATATTTGGTCACTTACTCTCAGAGTCTATTTGCCCACAGAGTTGGCACGCGCTCAGATGCCCTCAGACACGCATTTGCACAAGTAAACAGCGAAATCTTGACTTTCCAGTCCCGTGGTGTGTTCCATGCGTTCAGGATATTTGGGCACAAGCAGGATCCCGCTGCACAGCCCGGAAAAACAAACAGGCGGGTCAAACAGAGAGCTCACTGTGATTCAGCTCAGCTCACTCACAAGCAAAATAAGCATGTTGATTGCATAATCAAAACAAGATGCCTGAATGCCTAAAACCACTAAATGATAATTGTCATGGTATCATCCAGTATGCTGACTCTTACAGCGCGTCCTCCCTGTGGTGATAGTCCTTCCTGGGTGGTAATGTTTGTCAGCTGCTACTGTACACAAGAGTGATTGTGCTAAAATATGTTATCTTATATGTAATTTTCCTCTTGATAAGGACGGTGAATTGCTTGCTCATCAGTGACAGTCGGCACACTCTTAATGACATGATTGAGATCTTCACTTGGTAAATAAGCTATCAGTGGGATAATGCATAGGACGTCACAGTATCTGCCTCTCGCACCATCTTTCCCTGGGGTATATCTGTTCCTCCCTTGTCTCTGAGTTCACTGCCCTCTACAAAACACTGCTTAATTAGAGAGCAACAGAAGGAGGAGGTAAGGACAAAGTGGGAGAAATGAGTAAAAGCAGAAATGGGAAAGAAGGCGGCTTAAGCGTGTAACTAGAGGAGGTATAATGCACGCATGGGAACAGCTGTAAGAAACAGACGCCAGACGTCAAGAGCGTTCGTAATTAGGATCCTTTTTTTTTTGTTTTTTGGCGGAGCGTTGCTTAAAAAATGACACTTAATATTTGGTGATCACCGCAAATTGAGATCCTCCACTGAGCAGGCTCTGACTCTGAGGAAAACACACAATGACTGCACATCAGATGTCGCCGAGGATTGACAGGCGTGTGGCTCCCAGCTTCCTCTGACAATTTTCCTCCTCCTTAAAGCGCCTGACAAACCTCATCATGCATGCAACGTCCACTAATATGAAACACACCAAGGAAGCATGAAACATGAATTACACCAGGTCATAGGGCAGAACGTATAGATCTATAGGTCTCTCATGTCGGGGAATACGTGATGTATCTTTGCTGTATATTGTCTTGTGCCTTGAACTATGTTACATGTTGATTATTATGTGTAAAAATAAAGGGCCTTGGTTCAGTAGCAGTAAAATATTATCATTCTGTGCAGAGATATTTTTGACACCTCTGTTTCAATCCAGATCTCAGAGCCCCCCCCCAGCCCCAGGCCCCTCTCCTTAACTCTTCTGAAATATTAATATAATGTAATAGCCTGTTGGTATTAAATATTTAATTCTGTGTTATATCTGCATCTCATATACTGCTGGTCAGTGTTACTACTTCCTTTGAAATGTTGAAAACTTGCAGGACGGACAGAGATTTGGGCCGGCAGAGGAGCAAATGATGGTTGGGAGAGGAGGGGATGTTACAGTGTCTAGTGTGAGCAGAGAATTGCTTCGGGAAGTTCAGTGAAAATGCATCCCGTGTCCTTTAGACTGCTCCATTTTCCTCTTCTTCTGCTTCTAAATGCGGCATGTCGTGCTCTTTTTCCCACTGTTTATTACCCACTGTTTGCAGCAGCACTTTGTGTAATGTGCTCCAGACAGATTTGACAACCTGGATGTGGACCATAAAATGCCTCCTGCTGGCGCGCTATCTACCAAGAGATCACAAACCCAGGTATTTGGAGTCTGTAAGGTTTAGGTAGAGCAGTGAGGAAAAGAGGAATTAATGGAAAGCAGGATGGGGAAGAAGAGGTTGGAATTAAGGTCGAAGATTCTTCCCTGACCTTAAAATCTTATGCAAAGTTGGATTCTCCACTGTAAATGGAGTTTAATTTTAAATATATAG
Organism: Maylandia zebra; assembly: GCF_041146795.1. Taxonomy (NCBI): domain Eukaryota; kingdom Metazoa; phylum Chordata; class Actinopteri; order Cichliformes; family Cichlidae; genus Maylandia; species Maylandia zebra. Next base: position 15,345,218 of record NC_135173.1, on the reverse strand, counting down.
CTCAATAAATGGAGCTTAATTTTGACTGTCTGATAATATCATCTCATTTCAGTTTGATGACGTATGTGGTAATATTCCAGCAATGACATACGTCCTGTTTTTAAAGTGGAACCTCAATCATGTGGCAATGTAGTTTCAGAGTAACCTGTCTGAATATGTATGAATGGTTTCTACTCGGGTCATATAGTGCTGACCTGAAGCTATTACTGTGTGCAGTGATGGAGAAGGAACATGCAGTGCATGCATCCATTTACCTATAGTGTGTCCGTGGTCTAAGGTATTCTTTTGGAGGATGAAGCTGGAGCATGCATGCAGCTTTGCAGTCTGATTTAGAAACAGAGGTCTGCATGTGTGACTAATACAAGTATCCTAATCGGTTTCTCTGCTTTTCCTCTAGTTTTACTACCCTTGTTTCCCACTGAGTTACCATTTCTGTCACTAGTTTGCTAACTTAAAGTTACTAAGTCTATTAGCCGCAGCCAACCAGCCAACTAGATGACGTCACGTTCTGTACTGGCACAAGATGGCGCTAAACATGTTCTAAAAACTTGAACTTTATGCACTTATTTCTTAAATTCAGCTTCACAGACAGAGTTAAATCTATCTCAGTGTTTGAGAGCAGGAATCCATAGTGTAAATTATCCTTTATACATGTGTTTCATGTCCACTTTACCTGATGTCGTGGTAACATCTGTCGGTTCAGCATTAATTTTCAACTATTTTTCCACCAACTGACAAAATGACTGCCAACAGTTATTCAATGTCAAAATGTTTGTTAAACAAATGATTAAGTTATACTGAAGGTTGTACTTTGTGAAAAAAAATAAAGAAATAAGAGAGAAATATAAGGACCTCCCTTTTTCATGAGTCTCTTACTCTGCTGATGGACTCTGCCATCTTGGACTTACAGCTGGTGACAGTACACGCTGTTAGCTCTGCATCCCTGGCGAGCTCAGCATAGCAGCACGAGTTTGTTGACTGCAGGCTCTGGTTTGAGTGGCCCTGCAGCTAGCATTGGATCTGTTCAGAAGAAGGACAAACTGAATAATGTCAAGGCCTATCACATGCGCCGGCTTGTAGGAAGGACTGGGACAAGCTGGAAAAACCTGAATGTTCAAAATGAGAGCAAGGAGACTGTCCACTGGTAAAAATGAATCACAGATGGTGATTTTGTATTGGATAGATTAAAAAGTTTTTTGTATTTAGATATCTCTCTCTCTATCTCTCTATCTTTCTTAAGTGAGTAGTAAAATATACTCTCTTCAAATTCAGCTCTAATGGGAGTGCACAGCTGTAAAACAGCCTCTGTGTTTGTGCTTGTTATGACTGAGCCAATGCTACTACTACTACTAAAGTAGTAGTAGTAGCACCCTACACCCTAGCACCCTACACCCTCACTTATCTTAACTGCACTACTGTATAGCTCTGTGTAAATAATCATTCTGTACATTCGATAATTTTTAATCCTACAACTGTTTACAACTTGCATAGTTCCCATTTCTGTATAGCTGTATATCTCAGATTTCTGTAAAGTTATTTATTTCATATTCTGTATAGTTTTTCATATTTATATCCTGTTCATAGCCTGTACATAGCTTGTACTCACTACAGCCTGTACATACTTATAGTTATAGAATATTCACAACATACTTCATACCGTGTACATTATAACATACCATAATAGACCCATTTCTGTAATATACTTACATATCTATATTATTGCTAATATATATTGTAATATATCTATATCACTAAAGCACTTCTGGATGGATGCAAACTGCATTTCGTTGCCCTGTACCTGTGCATGTGCAATGACAATAAAGTTGAATTCTATTCTATTCTAATTCTATTCTAAAGCTCTGTTTACATTTTGATCCAAAATGAAGCCTCCTAATACAGGTGTTCCTGCACCCAAACAGCTTTCAGGATCTCCTGCGATCAAATAGCTCAAACAACCTTCAGCAGTGGTCAGTGATGCATGTGACTGCATATTCAGTGTACTGTGAAAGCAAGCGCCTCTCTGACTGCATGTGAAGGCTGTGGGGTCATCCTGTACGACATGCATACAGTACCACAAGTTGTTTGTTTGTGGCAAGCAGGGCGGGCTGTGTTTTGAAGACCATTCACGAGGGAACCAAACAGCATTTCCTGTCTCTACAGTAGATCTGTGGCTGAGGAAAACAAATGTGTTTTTTTTATCCTTTCAACATTATAAACATACATTAAATGTGTGCCAGGAAGCAATGTGGTCAGGCCAAGTGTAATTTGCAGTTTATTCTAGGCACATTCTGGATGCGTGTTTGTTTCCATGAATGGCTGTTCTCTGCAAGAATCACGGGCCACCAGCCACAGCTATAAGGCCGAGAAGAATTTTGAATCTTTATCAGCTGGCAAACCTGACGTGGGCAGGGAAGAAGAACAGGAGGAAGAATGACGATAACTATTGTAAACTGTAACCCATTTGGCAATCAGCACACGGGTAATGAAGTGCTGAGAGATTCAAGAATGTTTTAGGGATGACATTAGGAATAGGAGGAATAAGTAAGCCCTGCCTGGCCCTTTTTGGCTTTGCAGTGGGAAGCAGGCTAATAAAAAGCCCTGAGCATCTGTAGGCCTGCATGCCTATGCTCCCTCACTGTCTTCCTCCAGCCATCAGGGCAGCACAGCCACAGCCATACGCACAGTCTCCTCTCCCCCCTCCCCTTCCCCAGCTTCCAGCCTGCCAGGCCCCAACTAGCACAGCCTGGAGGTAGGGCATGCTGGCAGTTGTCTACGTTTCAGATTTTTTTTTTATTACTTGCTCTGGTCTAATCCTATTTTGGGTGCTGCTTTTTGAGCAGAGGTTTGCACAATCTCTCCAGCCCAGATGCACGGAGGAGTGACACCTTGGAACTCCTCCCCCCTTCCCAAACCTTTACATATTGTTACATAATCTGCTTTATGACCACTCCATCGTTCAACCACACATCACCGTGAGAAGCACTGTGGAAGGGGCACTTGCTGTAAGTTGTTGCAGAATGGGGTGGGGGTGGGGGGGGGGATACAGTGGTCCTTAAGGGAAGCCCAGATCTTTGCTTTGTATGTTGTGTTCCCTTGTTTGCCTTCGTTATTCTTCCTCGTCTTAGATCCTATTTCAATGATGGTGAGCCCACACAGGAGTCCTCCAGAACAGCCTGGTGAATCACCCTGCATCCACAGGCACAGCTCAGCCACGTTCTGGCAATCGCACAAATAAGCATGGACACATACCCCCACACACACATCATACTCTTTGCTGAGCCTCACATTTCTTCCGTGCATCGTTTAGTGTTTTGAGAAGGTATTGTGCTTGCCACTTTAAACACTTCCATTAGATAACTAGTGCCCTTTCATTAACTTATGAATAGTCACTGATTTTCAAAATACCCACAAAGCTTTCAAGTGCTTGATTCAATATTTATTCTACTTTTTCCATCATACCTTCACGCTTTGACTTCAGGCAGGCCTTTTAGTCCCACTGCTGGTTTCTTCAAAGTGCATTTGCACACTTTGCAGGTTTAGGTAAATTAAAACAAGCTCTTGTGCGGTTGCTCTGTTTGTGTGGTTCATTTGGATAAGTTTACATGCTGCCATAAAAACCTTGATGACCACCAACATAACTCACTGATGAAAAATAAAAGCACAGCAGAAATATCAGTTTAATTTACCCAACTGAGTTATTAAATTTCCTTCTTACTTTTGACCTTGGCTGTGGGTACTTCAGGTGTTAAACACACTTGTGTCTGCACTGCCTATATCTGTAAAGATTTTCTATATTGTCTTCATTTTCCTCTTGATGAAGATTGTCATCTAGCATGACATCCTCATGGTGGATTTCACAAAATCTGCAAATATGATCTAAATCTGCAGATGTTATGTTTCTGTGGTGGGTTATGGGCTATGAAGCATCAGCGTTGTGTTTAGGAGTTAACTAAAACTCTGACATCATGAACTTTTCTATTCCAGCCAATGTTAATGTGCCCAAATTTCATCTCACTGCTACCTGCACTATCACAGAGTAAAATCTCTGTAATGACTAAAAGGCTAAACGAGTTGTAGGGCCTTGTTGTGCTGGAGGAGTCAAATATTTTTATGTATTTTTCATGTAGTGATTTCACGGTGACAGCTACAAACTCATGGGTGATCACAGAGGCAGCTATGATGCCAAAAAAAGATGACCGGCATATTGAAATTCCACCTTTCTAGCCAGACTCTCGACTCAGCAACTCTCTGCCCCACCAGCCGTGATATCGGAAACAAAAACACATTAACCAGAGTATCTTTTTAAACATACATGCTAAACATTTACTTTGAATTTTATTGTGTGAGGAGTGGTCAGAGAAGACTGCAGATGTGTGTTGAGCTTCTCTTGTCATTTTGAAATTCTTATTAAACATTATTTAAATATCCAAAAGCAAACATGTGACCGGTAAAACAAAAAATGAGGCAAATGTTGCAAAGGCTCAGTTACACTCAGCTCTAATTTAAAATGCCACCAGCAGATGGAAATACCCACCTTCTGTTTTCTCTCTTTTGATGATAATGATGGATTGCTGTAGCTGCTTCCCACAGCATGAAGATGTTACATGCAGACAATGTAACAAAACAAAATACCTCAGTAAGGTAAAAATCGACAAGAAAGTAACACATTTAAAGAAAACAGAATGTAGAATCCAAATATAGTATAAAAAGGTTAATATAAAATGTACAAATCTAACGAATAAGAGAGGTATTGTGAAAATTTTAATGGGGCAATTTAAATTTGTTTATGAATATCATAATGATAATATTAATTTAAAGATCTAAAGATTAAATATTTAAAGATGCAATAATCTAAAATTACCTCAACTGGACAAACTAACCAGTAATAAACTAAACTAACCTGAATTGAAATTAAAATTAAAACTTTAACAATTCTGTTTTGCCGTGTTAGTCAGTAAGTACTGGCTGCTCCCGTATGGGATTACAACAATGCCACCTTATCCCATAGTCCAGCCAATAATGCGATTCACATTCGTATATACGCAGCTAATCAACGTCGTCCACAGGCTATGACAGCGTCCTTATGCGCCGACACCGGTGTTTTAGCTAGCAAAGCGGTGTGGCTGATGTGGAGTGAAGCCACGTTAATGACAACGTGTACAACCATTGGAGACGTGAGCAGGACAGACGGAACAATTGACTGAAAAAGTGTGGACTTTATACCAGTTTTTAAATTGTGTTGATAGGCCACGTAAAACCAGAGTTATGATAAAAATATATGCAATGTTTGGTTTTCTTCCTGAATATTATCTATATCGTTGTTTATATTTACAACAGGAAGAAACAGTAAAAACGGCGTTTTATAAGAAAAACGCTCGAAAGCCCTTTCCACCTGTGAGCAAAGACAAAACCAAAAAAACCCCACTCCTTCCTATTGGTGGAAAAATGTACCATGTCCACCAATCAAAAAATGATATGGCAACATGGCATTTAGTTGTTTAGGAAGAGGGACGTTTTAGGAGTGACGGCGGTGGTTTGAGATGTGAGAGATTTGTGGCGTTTAGCGCAAATCTTGTGTAGTTAGTGTGTAGTGTAGTCAATAGTTTTGTTGTGTGCGTCAGAACAATGAGGTGACTGCTGAATGTTACAGGTGTTACAGGAGTGATACATCTCCTGTTGTCAGGCCTGCAGGTATCAGGCTGTTGTTCTCCTTTATCTCATAGTGGACAGAAATTATTTGTTGGAGTGGCACAAATGATTTGTGTGGCATCAGATTTGATGCAGAACAGCTGATTGTTCTGTAAATAGTTTGAAATGTTTATTTAAAAAATGCCTTGGCTGCATTTTGGGTAAACAGCTGCAAGAAACTTTGTTGTTTGCAAAACTCAGTTACTTTTTTGAAGAAGTAACTATATAATTAATTGCCCAACATTGGTCATTATATACTGTATTTTGCAGACAGGACAGTCTCCCAGACCACAGACTCATACTCATAATAGAAGTCAGAGCTTTATAAAAAAAATAAAAAAAATAAAATTGTGTTTTCAAAATTGGAGTTCACGTTATTTTTTTTTTACTTCCAATAGTGTTAACATGCTACACAGGTCATGAACAAGATTATTTTTTTTAAATTTTCATTGTAAGTGGGCTAAAGCAGTTAATTAAAAGTACATAAATGCTGTAATTTCATTATTTTAATAAACCGTGTAACTTGGATGGATTCGATGCTGGCGTGACCACAGTGCACACGTCTGCTGTTGCTCACAGTGGTCCAAGGGACCGCTCAGGGAGTTTGTGTGTTCGCTCAATAATAAGAGAATAATGAGAAATGACACAGGGAAAAAGTATTGAACACATGAAGAAAGGCAAAAAGGCACCGAAAGTCATGACACCAGCTGAAATCTATCAGTGATTAGAAAGCAATCCTGCCACTTAGTGCAAAGTAATATCAGCTGGTTCAGTCCCACTCAATTGCCATGACCTGTCTGCACGCTCACCACCAAAGACTCCATCGCTGAAGGAAAAACATTTTGAATCAAGTTCAATAATATCAAGCGAGCACGCTTCATATAATTGAAGGAAGGATGAACAAGAAAATGTAGCGAGACATTCTTGATGAGTTCCTGCCCCAAGTGGAGGAGTTCAAGTATCTCGGGGTCTTGTTCGCGAGTGATGGGAGAAGGGAGCCGGAGATCGACAGACGGATTGGGGCTGCAGCTGCAGTAATGCGGACGCTGCACCGGTCCGTCGTGGTGAAGAGGGAGCTGAGTGTAAAAGCGAAGCTCTCAATTTACCGGTCGATCTACGTCCCTACCCTCACCTATGGCCACGAGCTGTGGGTAGTGACCGAAAGAACGAGATCGCGGATACAAGCGGCAGAAATGAGCTTCCTCCGAAGGGTGGCTGGCCTCTCCCTTTCAGATAGGGTGAGAAGTTCGGCCATCCGGGAGCTGCTGCTCCACATCGAAAGGAGCCAGCTGAGGTGGTTCGGGCATCTGACAAGGATGCCCCCTGGGCGCCTCCTGGGTGAGGTGTTCCAGGCATGTCCCACCGGGAGGAGGCCCCGGGGAAGACCCAGGACACGCTGGAGAGATTATATCTCTCGGCTGGCCTGGGAACGCCTTAGTATTCCCCCGGATTAGTGCGCATGCGCCAACCAGCGTGCAGCCTGTTACAGTCGCTCCCGCTTTTCTCTTAGTTTAGCTCTTTTTTCTTACGTATTCTTTTTTTTTTCTGACTTGTATTTTCCTCCGTTGTCTATCTCTTACTCAATCATGTGGATTGAGAGAGTTTTTGTTCTTCTGGTGGCCGTGGAACTGTTACTTTTATCATGGAACGGGACCGCGGCACATCTCCTACACGCACGGACTGTTTACTCCAGAGATCAGCTGATCGCCCTGATGCCGGCCGGCTCGCTGGCCAGGCCCGCAGAAGTGCCCGCAGAAGTACCAGCTGAAATTTGGAGGAAAACACATCGGGGATGCAGAGGTCAAGGACAGAAGAGAAGAAAAAAGGTGACGGTGAGACAGCGGAGGCTCGAAGCGAGGAGGAGGTTTAAACCGTGTCTGCCGTCTATCGTGATGGGAAATGTGCGATCGTTGGCAAGTAAAATCGACGAGCTCTCAGCACTGGTACGGAGTCAGAGGGAATACCGAGAGTGTAGCCTGATGTGTTTCACCGAATCATGGCTGCACCAGGTCATTCCCGATGAGAATGCTTCCGTGGAAGGCTTCCACACTGTTCGGGCGGACAGGGACAGCATCGCTAGCGGTAAGCGTAAAGGAGGTGGGCTTGCTGTTTTAGTTAACAACCGGTGGTGTAACCCTGCCAACATAACAATCAAAGAAAGGATTTGTTGCCCGGACACTGAACTGTGTGCTGTTGGACTCAGGCCGTATTATTTACCCAGGGAATTCTCTCACGTCATCTTGGTGGCTGTTTATGTTCCCCCCTCTGCTAACCCCACAGCTGCATGTGACACTATCCACTCTGCCATAGCTCGGCTACAGACTCAGCACCCGAGTGCCTTTATTGTGATCTCGGGTGACTTCAACCATGTATCACTGGACAATACACTACCAACATTCAAACAATATGTGGACTGTCCCACCAGGGGAGAGAAAACTTTAGACTTACTGTATGCTAACGTCAAGGATGCATACAGCTCCTCCTCCCTCCCCCCACTTGGTAGGTCAGATCATAACCTGATTCACCTCACCCCCCCCCCGCTATGTGCCAATTGTGAGGAGGAAACCTGTGACCACCAGGACTGTTAGGAGGTGGTCAGAGGAGGCAATAGCGGAACTACAGGGCTGTTTCGAGGTGACCGACTGGGAAACACTCTGTGAGCCTCACGCCGAGGACATCAATGGGCTTACTGAGTGTATCACAGACTACATAACTTTCTGCACCGACTCCATTGTTCCAGCTCAGACTGTTCATTGTTACCCAAATAACAAGCCGTGGGTGACTAAGGACATCAAGCCCTCCTCAACAACAAGAAGAGGGCTTTCAGAGGGGGCAACAAAGAGGAGGTGAGGAAGGTCCAGGTGTTACTAAAGGACAAGATCAGAGAGGCTAAGGACAATTACAGGAGGAAGCTGGAGTGGAAACTCCAGCAGAACAGCATGAGAGAGGTGTGGAGGGGCATGAAGACCATCACTGGATTCAGGCCAACCAACAGCAGGGGAGCTGAGGGAGGTGAGAATAGAGCCGACGAGTTGAATCTGTTTTTCAATAGATTCGACACCACAGTGTCTGCTCCCACCCCCACAACCTCACCTGCAGTCAGCCTGGAATCCAGAGCCACACCACTGTGCCAGCCTCTCTCTTCACATGTTGCCTCCTGTGAGATTCCTGACATCCCTCCCCCACCCATCACCTTCACTCAATACCAGGTTGAGATGCAAATGAGGAGACTTCACTCAGGCAAGTCTGCTGGACCAGACGGAGTGAGTCCCCTTGTCCTCAAGGCCTGTGCCCCCCAGCTGTGTGGAGTCTTTCATAAACTGTTTATGCTGAGTCTGAGTCTGCAGAGGGTCCCGGTGATGTGGAAGACATCATGCCTCGTCCCTGTACCAAAGACGCCTCGTCCCAGTGGCCCCCAGGATTACAGGCCCGTGGCACTGACCTCCCACATCATGAAGACCCTGGAAAGGCTCATCCTGGACCAGCTGCGACCCATAGTAAGACCACATCTGGATCCCCTTCAGTTCGCTTATCAGCCTCGTCTCGGAACAGAGGACACCATCATCTACCTGCTCAATCGTGTCTACACCCATCTGGACCAGCCGGCGAGCACTGTGAGGGTCATGTTTTTTGACTTTTTCAGTGCTTTCAACACCATCAGGCCGACCCTCCTGGGTGATAAGTTAGCAGCGATGCAGGTGGATGCTTCTCTGGTGTCCTGGATTGTTGATTACCTGACAGGAAGACCACAATATGTACGTCTCCCACAGTGTGTGTCTGACAAGGTGATTAGCAACACAGGGGCACCACAGGGGACTGTCCTCTCCCCCTTCCTCTTCACCCTCTACACCACAGACTTCAGCCACTGCACAGAGACCTGCCATCTTCAGAAGTTTTCTGATGACTCTGCGGTGGTTGGATGCATCAGCAGGGATGATGAGACAGAGTACCGGGCTGTGGTCGACTCCTTTGTCACGTGGTGTGAGCAGAATCATCTGCAGCTCAACGTGGCAAAGACCAAGGAACTGATCGTGGACTTCAGGAAGACCAGGAAACACTTGACCCCTGTTTCAATCCAGGGGGTCAGTGTTGACATTGTGGAGGACTATAAATACCTTGGAGTACACATTGACAATAAACTGGACTGGGCTAAAAACACCACAGCACTTTACAGGAAGGGCCAGAGTCGTCTCTATTTTTTGAGGCGACTGAGGTCCTTCAACATCTGCCAGAAAATGCTGAGGATTTTCTATGAGTCTGTGGTGGCCAGTGCGATCCTCTATGCTGTTGCATGCTGGGGGAGCAGGCTGAGGGTCGCAGATGCCAACAGACTTAATAAACTGATCCGTAAGGCCAGCAATGTTGTGGGGATGGAGCTGGACTCCCTCAAGGTGGTGTCGGAGAGGCGGATGCTGTCCAAGATAAAGACAATGTTGGATAACACCTCCCACCCACTCCATGACATGCTGGTCAGTCACAGGAGCTCGTTCAGTGAGAGACTGAGATTACCGAAAAGCACCACTGAACGACACAGGAAATCATTCCTGCCTGTGGCCATCTCCCTGTACAACGCATCCACTTAACACACTGTTTGCTGCTACAACTACACATGTTTCTTTTCCAACTATTTATTTATGAGTGACTTATGTATGTATGTATGTATATATATGTATATATTGTACTATTCTTAGTTAGCGTATTGTCTGTCTTGTCTTAATGTTGGTTTAAAATGGAGCACTGTAACAAAAAATAATTTCCCCCAGGGATCAATAAAGTATTCTGATTCTGATTCTGATTCTGATAAGCTGGAGGAGGTGGCTGGGGAGAGGGAGGTCTGGGCCTCTTTGCTTAGGCTGCTGCCCCCGCGACCCGGCCCCGGACAAAGCGGATGAAGATGGATGGACATTCTTGATAAAAACCTGCTGCTGTCTTCCAGGATGATGAAGATGAGATGAAGGTGGATGTTTCAGCAAGACGATGATCTCAAACGCAGCCAGAGAAACTCTCAGTTGGTTTCATAGAAAGCAAATAAAACTGCAAGAATGACCCAGCCAATCATCTGACCTGAATCCAGTAAAAAATCTATGGAAGTAACTGAAGCTCAGAGCAATGCATCCGACAAGTTTCTCCTTACAGGAGGCGTCTTGAAGCTGTCATCTCCAACAAAAGCTTTTCTACAAAGTGTCAAATAAACTTCAGCAAGTGTGTTCAATACTTTTTTCCCTGTGCCATTTCTCATTATTAAACATTCTATGTGTAATAATCTATGGTTTGATTTCTTTGCATGTATGGATTTGATGGGTTGTTTCCGACATCTAGTGAGAATTTCACGTCGATAGAAAAATATCTGCTTAGAAAACTGGTGACGTGTTCAGTACTGATTTATAAGTACATGGGGAAAAAAATTAGGAAAATACGCTTGGTATGAACTGAATGCATACCAGCATACCAACTAATTTCATTTGACCAGATTCTATTAAATTTGCATTGATTTCATGCAACAAAATTATATGGAAAGTTTACATATAATTAAATTACTTAAAATTCAGTTTGGGCATGAATATTTTTTTTAGTGTACTTTCATTTTATCAGACAAAAAGTAGTGCTGGCGCGTCCCTACACTCCTCCTCGGGGGGGACCATGAATATTTGCTCTAAATTTCATTGTAATTCATCCAGTGTGCCCATCCAGCGTGTATTTCAACTGAGCAAAAACTACCTTATTTAAAACCATGACACAAGCACTGTTAAACCTGTCCTCTGACTGAACCCGCTCCTATTCCAAGGAGCACAGCGGAGTGAGATCTTTTTTTAGAAACAGTAATGATACAGAAAAATCTGTTCAAAGCAACCAGATCTGATGTAACGGCAACCACTGTTTTGGGGGCTTTCGGGAATCTGCCCCCCCCCCCCGATTGGCTTAAAGGTCACGTTGCATACAGATCACACAACTGTCCCGTTTGTCCTTTTAGTGATCTAACAGACCTCATGGAGGCTGAGAGTCTGCCTTGATAGCATCGCTTGTTTTTTTGTTTCTTTTTAAACTTTTCTTTTTTCATCTGACCCATTATGCATGACGAGAACTGTAGCTCCTTGAAGCGACTTAATTAATCATCCTTAGATCAGGTTAGTTCAGAGCTTTAGCTTTTCATTCCAATTACAATAAATAACCGTCGCAGTGCCGGTTAGATTGTTTGTGACAACTCAGTTTACATGTGGTCAGCTCAGCATTGTGCGCTCTCAAGAGGGTTTCAAGTAAATTGAGACAGTGATGGAAAGCAGCGCACTGCCGCTTTCCACATTTAATTATATATTTCGGGTGGAAATACCGTGTTGCTCATTATTACCCTGCCAGAAGAGACGTCTACTGTGATTTCCAGTAATAACTTAAATCTCTTCTCTTTCTCTCTCTCTTAATTCCTCTCCAGCCTGAACTCACACTCCCTCTATTATTTTCTTCCTCAGTTATGCCAGCAATAGTTAGCCAAATGGCATCCTTGTCATGATGTTAGGGTGATAATGTCAAGTAGATATGAGAGCTCTGGGTGTGTATCGCTCTGCTTAATGACAGCCAAGCCTGCCATTAGTTCACCGCTGCCCCTGCCAGCCAGATGGAAAACTTTGCAGTATTGGCTGACATGACAAATAGTGACGGGCAGCACGGTGGCACAGTGGTTAGCACTGTTGCCTCACAGCAAGAAGGTCCTGAGTTCAATTTCACCATCAGGCCGGGGTCTTTCTGTGTGGAGTTTGCATGTTCTCCCCGTGTTTGCGTGGGTTCTCTCCGGGTACTCCGGCTTCCTCCCACCGTCCAAAGACATGCAGCTTGTGGGGATAGGTTAATTGGATAATCCAAATTGCCACTAGGTGTGAATGTGCGAGTGAATGTGAGTGTGAATGGTTGTCTGTCCCTGTGTGTTAGCCCTGCGACAGACTGGCGACCTGTCCAGGGTGTACCCCGCCTTTCGCCCTATGACAGCTGGGATAGGCTCCAGTGCCCCCCGCGACCCTGAAAAGGATAAGCGGAAGCGAATGGATGGATGGATGGATGGACAAATAGTGACACGCACAGTACTGCGAGTAATACGGCCACTCCCAAGCTGTAACACAGAGGTGGTATTGACTGCAGGAGCAGGCCCTCCTTGTGAGTGTAAAGCATTGTCACAGCAGCTTGTATTAATATGCTAGTGAGGAAGAATTAAGACAAGCTGTTACAACGTGGAGCTGGGCTTGAAGTGTCCTCAGGTGTTGTATAATTGACTTAATGTGGAAGGAAAAATCACAGAGCACTCCCCGCAGAAGCGAAGGCCACAAGGACCGGTAAGCTGTGGAAAACTATATTTCCCATGAGCTCGACTGTAGCCTGCCGCATCGAGCAGCTGCGTGGCATCGTCAATAAGTCTCAGTCTGCTGGGTACTACCCAGCTGTAAATTGTTGACAGTTTTACAAGCAAACACATCAATGAGCAGTCAAGCAACAGACAGCAGCGCTGAAGGCCCTTCCTCGATGACCCCGTGCTTATGAAAATGAAATTATGTTTATATAGAGCTGTCTGTCTCCAAAAAAGTGAAACTTCACTCATTTAAATAATTAATTATCAAATGTGTTCTTTTTTCTTTTTTTTTTGGAAGAAAGCCGCTTTGAGTCAGAGGAAGAAGATACATTAAAGAGTCGCCGTTAAGAGAGGATACATTTCATTACTTTAATTTGTCCTTCCTTTGACATTGCCTGATGCTAATGAGGGTTATTTTCTGTGGTGTCACTCCAGCTGGAATCTAAATGCAGAGGGGTATTTAAATCTTCTCCTGACACAAAGCCAATGCAGTGCTGTCCCTCGGGCCTCCGCACATTTCGCAACAGTGTAGAGAACAGGATCAGTCGGGCCGTAGTGGAGCTTAACCATTAATGCACAGGCCTCTGACGAGAAAGGTCACCTGGGAATTCTCCGTTCCATCAGATGAGAGCAGAAGTCACTGAACAAATATAATGCACCCTATAGTGGTGTTGGCCTGTTCTCCCTTTGTGCTCCTATGACAGTGTAAATTACAGCTTGGCTGCCTGTTGCACATACAAAGACACCGGACCCATTTATTTTTCCTCTAAACGAACCTTTCACTCCGTCTCACTTAGCTGTCGCACACTTGCACATCCTCCTGTTGTCAGCGCTCCTGACACCAGCCGCCGAGAACATTGCGGTCACAGGAGAGGCAGGGTGATCACTCATCGCACCAGCTGAGGTTATCAGCGTGAGGTTTTGACTCAGTGGAAAGGGAACGCCACTTGCAGAAAGACCTACATTTAAGGTGGACGTACAGAAAGACACACACGCAAGGCTGGCATCGGGTCACTTAAGGTTCGCGTTTTAGTGGCTTTTTTATGGAGTCTAAAGGGAGATGACTTTGGCTGGGTTGTGGCCGAGTCAATACTTTAACCTCTAGCTAGAAGCTAAGGAAGGTTCTGGGATTTTACTGCCAAATCTGTCCAGACAGGTAATAAAGTGCGTTTTACAAGCAGCCTTTAATTGAATGAAGAAGGCAAAGGTAGCGCCCTCCAGGTAGCCATGAATCAAAATTAATTCATTTATGACAAATGGAGTCTGTCTGGCATTTTCATATGAACTTTGCTCTGTAGATGTGTGACCGTCTGGGACGAGAATAGTCGTGTGAATGCCTTAAGCCGAGCTCATTGTGTAGTTTGATGAGATTTTATATAAACCATAACGGATACGCGGAGTCTAGGCCGCTTCACTGTCATTTAGCTGTCATTTAGCTGTCATTCAATTAAAGTTGCACTTGTCCTGCCAATACTTTAATTACACCCTCAATAATTGTTTTCCCACTTTTGAAAGACAGAGAATATTTAGGCTAATATTTTTTCATGTAAGTGTAGTGCAGGAAGTTAGACATCGATTAAAAAATAGCGCATACACACACGCACGCGTGCACGCATACAAACACATGCCACGAATGCATGCAACTTGGTATCCTTAGGCAAATACAATTGACTTTGACTTGGATTAGATTTTATAATACCACCCGCATAATACATCTGGAGCATCCGAAACCTCTTTGTCTTGGTTGATGTCACCAGCAGTGAGCTGATGATGTGGGCAGATGGGGACTGTAGGCCTGCATGCATATGCACAAGCTTCACAAATTGCTTCTCAATAGCATTACAGTTGAATCTCTCTTCCCTCACTCCCACTCTGCTTTTTCCTGCACTGTTCTCTCTCCACTTTTCTTGGTTTCTTCACATCCCTAAAGTGCATGCGTTCCCACTCATGTCATTGTGCTTAAGCTGTGTCAAGTGGAAGAATATGTGTGCGTGTTGGTGCGTGCAGCTTTGAGCACATGTGCGCATTTTTAGGAGGGCTTCGGCTAAAAAACAACTTTCAACACAGATGGTGAAAAGCGATGCAGCTATAAATTAGAAGTTACAGGAGAGGCACACAGAGAAGAAGGTGGTAAAAAGTGAACGTCGAGTAGGCGTAGGAAGTCAGAGGAGCCAGGAAAAATGTTTGGCGCTAAAGACTATAACCATTTTGAGCTTTGATGACGATGACTATTGGAAAAAAATAAAAGAAAATGTGAGGGAAAAAATTAAAAGGGCTGTACCGGTGGCAGCGACTGTGTACAACCATGCAGTAACCAGGCACAGCAGCTCCGTCACGCTTTGCATTTCTCCACGTTATATAAACATATCTGTAGTAATGCACACAGCATTGGAAGACTTTGAAGGATGGTGGCTCTTTTAAGCCTCACCACAGCCAAAGAAGGCCCTGATAAAAATATAAGGAATGGATTAACCAGTGTTTACTGCTGTGATGTAAACATAACATTAACCAACTGCAAGAGCTAAATATTCAGTGGGATCACAGGGTGAATACATTAAGGGGAACTGGACACGAGATTACAAGATTCATTTAAATGAAAAGCTTCTCAGTGGTGCATATGAGAAAGTAAACACAAGGACAAGAAGAATTTTCTATTTTAGTGACCTCTGTGGATCATTGACTAATAAGGATTTTGAATCTTTGCCTTGAACCTCTATAACCAGATAGTCACCAGCTACTCTATTAAGTATACCTGTTCAATGGCTTATTAATGCAAATTAATGTCATTTTAGACATGTAAACATCAAGATAACCTGCTGAAGATCAAACTGAGCATCAGAATGGGCAAGAAAGGTGATTCAAGTGACTTTGAGTGTGGCATGGTTTTTGATGGCAAATGGACTGGTCTGATTATTTCAGAAACTTCTGATCTTCTGGGATTTTTCCCCCACAACCATTTCTAGGTTTTACAGAGAATGGTCCTAAGAAGAGAAACTATCGAGTGAGCAGCAGTTCAGAAAGGCCAAACTGCTTCAAGCTGGTAGGAAGGCAACAGTAAGCCAACTAACAACCAGTGTATACACAACACATTGAACCTTGAAGCAGATGGACTATGGCAGGAGAAAACCAAACTGGGTGCTTCTCCTATCAGCTAAAACCTAGCTGATAGCTATCGGCTCCCCAGGCCAGGGAGACAATAGTCAGTGGATTCCCAGATATAATTTGTTTATGATAAATGAACTTATGTCATACATAATAACATAGACTAATGTGGTAATCTTAGACATACAGCTCTAACTATGAGAACCAGCCACATGCCGTTCAAACCTTTTGTTTTGGCGGGCCAAAAAAAGAAAAGGATAGTTTACTTAAAGGGAGGGTGGCCTTAAACTGAGAGGAGCTAAAAGAACAGGATAGGCTGAGCAGGAGGGCTCATATAGGATAAATAAAACCTGGCAATCGTGTAAAACTCCAACAATGAGATTCTTCTACAGCTGGAAATGGACATAATAGGTCTCCTTTAACAAGTTCGCAGCCTGAGTAATAAGGAAAATGTGGGAAAAAATGGAGACACCAGGGGAAAAGTGTATCAAACAATTCAATAAACTGTTTATTGTGAGCCCTGACCCTTCTTAGAACAAATAGCATAGGGTATATAGAGGCAATTTAATGCCCTTCAACCTAGAATAATGGTAGTCATGGTTGACTTAGTTTAAAGCTCAGACACTCATTACAGGGATGGACACTAGTCCACCTCCAGAGTATCAACAGCCACCACGAGGACTTAAATCAATACGTTCAAGGGCACCAGTGGGACTGGTGAATAATAGGTTGCTTGTAACGGTGTGAAGGAGCCATAACATCCTCAAGCTTAGGAGCCAAGAGAAGCTCATTTGGTTTGACCAGGCGTCTGTCCGTACGTAACAGTCATTTATCCCAAAATGACACCCAGGAGGGGAAAAGTGTGAAGAGTATTTAAAAGAGAGGAGAGTGGTCAAGTCTGAGGAAGGCGTGATGGTTAATCTGACCTGAGGAGCATCAGGTAAAGAGGTAAATTAATGAGAAAATGAAATAATTAAAGAAATGATTAAATGATAAATTGCAGTCCAAGCAGGCAGATGAGTTAACCTCCTTTTAAGTAGTGTTTTTGTTTTTTCAGGCATCCTTCAACAAACAACTGTAATCCATTATTAATGTGCGTTTGATGCGAGGCAGACGCACACTTACAAACACAAGTCTGCCTTCTCAAAGAGAGCGTCTTTGAGACTTACATATGAAAACCATTCATTTCAATCTGACCAGTTAATTCAGTCTTTCTGAGGCTGAGCTGGGGGAGAAATTATAGCAGACACACTGATAGATTACGTGATAGATCAGACCGTGCAGACAGGATAAAGTCCTTATCAAAGACAGAAGAAATGGATGTAAGCTGAATGTCAACTTTATCACTCGTCCAATCAAAATTAGAAGTAGATAATATTCATTAACCCCTCGGTGAGATCACAACAACAAGGAGAAAGAAGAAATGTTATAAATCAGTGTGTGGAGTTAAAATACAAATATATAATTTATTGATAGCACACTGTTTCCTACAGGGTAGTGTGGGCTTTAACAAAATGATAATCCAAAGAACAATGTGCAGCCAAAAGTGTAACGAATTATATATACAGAAAGATTCAGCTGTTATTCTGACAGTTTATTACAGGCATATTTACCACACAGAAGTTAAGCTGTCAGTCTATTCTGTGAGCATCTGTCCATGAGCAGGCTGCTGCTTATTTATCACCGACACTTGTGAGTATTTACTAGTAGCATACAGTAGATAAGAAAACCATTTGTATTATTGAGTTATTGTATTATTTTGCCAAAGGATAAATACATACATACAGATTCCTTCTGTTGTATTTAACACTACCTCATAAGATTTGGGGATTCTAGTGGAGCTTTAGAGCTATTTGTCTTGGGCATCCTCATGGGGACACACATGTGAGTGCTCTTTTGACATAATACACATTACTACGCAGGTGTCACACTGTTGGATTAATCTATAGATGTTGGTAATGTGTCAAAAAAATGCAGCGATGCACCGGTCGGCAACCACGAGGCTGAAAAATGAAAAAAGGGCCATGCAATGAAATGTGCTATATAAATAAAACTGCCATTGCCAAGGGCCAAAAGCTGCAGTTCTTTTAATGGGCATTTGAGGCTGGTTTCAAAAATATTAACTCTTTACCCTTTGCAAGTCTAGGAGCAAGCTTTGAAGTTCTTTTATATAAGGAGTGGCTTCTGCCACATTTCAGGCCTGCTTATAGAACAAAATGACCGGGTGTGCATCAGAAGTTAATGAGGGTGGTCTCTGCCTATCCAGCTACCCTTGGAAAAACCCAGATGCTAAGAACATGATTTCTCATAAAAGCAGATCATATACTAAAATTAAGATTATCCATGATATGAGATGTCCAGATCTTTGCCTCAGGGATACACGTATTATGTGTATTGGTAACAGTTGATGTAAATATAAGTTTGTTGACAAGTAAACTCCACAGTCTAACTTTAAATGATATTTTATATAACAGCTATATGGCAGACTGAGAACTTTATTTCATTCCCTTATAAATATTTAAACATTCTATCATAGCTGCAGCTCATTTTACACCCCTACTGCCCAGATTTTGTTGGATTTTATGGTTGATTCATCCGTTCACTGTCAGAGGTGCTAATAGGGTGATGGTGGCATTATAGGTGACACCAGGCATGTGCCACGTGATGCTTTGTTGGTCAAACTCCAGCTCAGATTGTCACTGTGCTTACCCTTCATCTAAGACAGACGTAGGCGGCTGTCCTCTTGCTGTGAAACAGGCTCTGTCATGGCACAACAGTGTTGCAGCTGAGCCACTGAGAGCATATATGGACAGAAAACCGGCACAAGTCCCTGTAGCCTACAGCGGATGCAAGAGACACTCTAACCACAGGTGCTCGCCACCTGTCACAACTTCACTGGTTACTTTACACATCCCAGTGATTGCAGCACATGGGGCTCCAGGTTTCACTGTGAATTGGGATTTACATTATGCTGTCTGGTATGGTTTTGCACAGTTATCATCACCGCATGCTAACATAAAGGGATGGAAAGCATTGACACCTGAGAAGCAAGAGTCCAGGGTCCAGGTACCAAAACCCTGAAAACACTTCTTTTAAACCAAGTGCTGTTGATATAAAATGACACGACTTTGGGGCAGAAAATTAATTCAGAAAGGATTTTTCCAAAAAAGGAACGATTAGGAGATATTTGACATTTCCAGAAGAGCTGCTTTGTTTTTTGAATCAAATACCAATATGCACCCACCAACCGGCTCACATTGTTGTCTGCAAGAAGGATAGAACTGTCAATAATCTTCCGTCCGTCCTATTTGAAGTGGCGTTCTTTCGCGAGCAAATACCTATTGAGCCTCGCCAGACTGCCTGGCTTTACAATAATGTGATGAAACATGCCAAAACAGCAGGTCATTCTTTGAGCACTCTGCAGCATTTCCAGCATCCAGCTCTGTGCTCACTGTGTTAAATGTCACCTCATCAACTGCATTATTTACCTGGAACTGCAATCATTTTTCATTATATCCACATCTCGTCTGCTGAATGTTTTTTAGACTCTTCCCACTCAAATTATTTTGTGCAACTGAGCAAAAGGCGAAATATTTATTTTGTGTGCCTTCGTATGCATGCGCTGTTTACTGACATCTAGCCTTTTGTCTTGAGACGCCAGCTGCAAACATTGGAAATTATCTGAGCTCCGAATTGAGCCAGAAGGTAGATAGAAGCAAATTGAAATGCTCAGTATTACAATATACCTGGAGGTAAATACCATTTCTGCTGTTACGCACAGATTCTGCCTCAGAGGGGACAGACTGTGAAGACATCTGAGTGACATCTAAGGATTACCCCGCAGCTCAGTGGATATAAAGAGGGCAGAGCCCAGGCTCAAGTACAAGAAGCAGGGACATTGAAGTGGCAATTAGGCTATGAGCTTTTCACCTAGAGCTTCTAAGGCACTGGCCTCTCCACCTCAGTCAGTACATAAAGATGAGGTATGGCAGCTTTGCTGACTGGATGCTGCTCCAGTTCCGCCTGTCCAATGAGCAATTTCTTCTCTCCCCCCCCCCGAGGATTGGTCCCTTTCTGCCTGGCTTACCTCACTTCATGTGCACCAGATCTCCTACGTGCATTTTATCCCTCAATGCTGCTAGCCATACACTCTATGCAAAAGAGACTGCGCTTTGATATTTCCTGCAAGTTCTCGTTAGCCGTCCACATTTAACCTCCTACACGAAGCGCTTTGTTGTCCTGAAAGGGTTTTTTATTGCAGGCTCATTTACAACATCACCGTCACCACTCACACCAGTATGTAGTGCCATTTATTTTCTCTTTTATGTACATATAAAAAGCGATCGCCACTGAAATCTCAAGCAAACAAGCGACTTTCAAGTTCAAGAGTGCTCTGACTTCTAAAAGCTTCTGATCAAAGGGTTCAATGGCTCGTTTAGCTCACTTGTCAGTTTTTACTGAGTGGTGCCATTTTCCACCAGCCTTCATTTAAAAAGGGTCCTTTCTTTCGTTACTTGGTTACATATGGTAAAGATTGCATTTTATGTTTGCTGCCCTCGTTTAACTTCAAGTGGAAACCTTATTTCAGCTCCGGCATACAAGTTTTATCTTCCACCTCGCTAATGTATCACCTGCTCGAGGATTTCAGGCTAAAAGTTTTGTAGTGTTCACGGGGAAAGATAAATTGAATTTCCTGAGTGCTGTGATAGCTGCGTGTTGTTCGGGCTTCTCTTACTCTAATGATGCTTCTTTTTCCTCCACAGCCGTGGCGCTGAAGATTTGCATATCTTCATAATACTGCAGAAGCAGTGCATTTCCTTCTCGTCATCCCTCAGCCTGCATGCTATAGCTGTCTATAGTGTTTCCCAAAAAAGGAGCACATATCCCATGAAGTGGAAAGCAGAAGTCAGCTGTCCATTACTGAGAGCAGTAGCATGGCCTCTTTGGACTGCGTTTTAGTTGGAAGCTTTTTACTCCCTTAGCTCTCATGACTGACACAGCTCATAAAGCACACACCCTCCGACCTTCAGAGAGAATACAGGACCCTACATCAGCTGCTGGCTTTCACAGATCCACCTGAGTCTCCAACCTCTTCCACAGTTCAAAATAGCCATCAGAGAGCCACTTAGCTCTGCAGCTACCACAAGCCGTAGCTGGACACTAGTTCAGCTCTCCTTATTTAAGATCTATCACTCCCTTCGCTGATGTCATAGCATCTAATGGACTCTGCTTTATTGACTTCTCTGTGAATATACAGTAGCAGAGTACATGGCATCTATTTTCAAACCGCTATGAATAGAGATAATCATCATTCAGGATATGGGTGCGTTTCACTGACCCTCTCATGCTCAGAGGGGCATGTTTGCTCTTCTTTACCATTAGTAGCCCGTCTGTTGATAAAGACAGATGGATGGATAAAGACTATTATGCTGATTATATCTACTGTATCTGTACAATCAGTGCATGTTCAGTCGAGCTGGATTGTGCCTTTTTTTCCAGTCTGGGTCAGTCTCTGTAATCAGGAGATAAACTCAGGTAGTGTCTAATGTTTGAGATGTTTAGGATTCTTATCTTGCAGGCGATACAGGTGTAAAAGCAGGTTTCCATCAGCCACACAGAGCAAAGTTCAGTTCCCGCTGGCGCCGGTTAAGACACGTATTCTTTCTGTCGCTATAGTCTGAAAATCCACAGAAACATCTGCAAGCAGCTCACGACACAGAGCTGCTGAAGGAGTTGCGTGGTTGAGGCTTTTTGTGCGTTTATTGTTTTCTCAGTTTACAGCTGATCTAAGAGTGGTAAGAACTTGACAAGAAATGCAAAAAACATTATTATTGCTACATAATGAAATTAAATGTGGCGCTGTGTGAAATAGGTTCATTGTGTTAAAAGTCAAGGATGCCGACATTTTGTTTAGAAAGCACTGAATGTAAGCCAAATCTTGTTTCTAGGAAAGCTCCACAGAGTACACAAATCATTAGCTGGTCACAATGGTGCAGGGACATATTTAAAAGTGGATCGACAGACACACCGGTAAACAAGCATTTAAACTGTAATAAATGATATAATTTACTGGCTCCTGTTGAGAGTCTAAGGTGGCTAACACAAACCAGCTATTGGCAGGTAAAAAGAAGGACCTGGCAACACTATTCCTCATTTTAGGTTGTTTGCTTAGCTGAAATGAGGACAGTCAGCAGGAACATTGATAAAGGAAAAATAAAAGGACGACATTACTTGTTATTTATTTATTTATTTTTATAAGGGATGCACAGTCTGTGTTGCCTATATTTCCCCATCCAGGGTTCAAGGTTTTTTTTTTCTAATGCGCAAACTAAATGATTCTTTTGCACCCCAAAATAAAATGTTATAAGACAAAATAACCATCCTTTGTCCCACAAAGACTCCGTGTGTGGCAATGCTTGTGTGGTTGAGTTTGCTCTCTCTTTTCTGAAGTGGCCTCGGGTGTCTCAGTGACTTGAAAACAGCGGTTCAGGTTGAGGGAAAGCGCGAATAAAATGGAGATCCCATTCAGACTTTCCCTATGAAATATCACCTGCCACTATTACTCCTTTCTAGTCACGTCAGTTCCCCGAGGAGATGGCAAGGTGGACAATAAGGCAAAAGATGTGACAGAGAAGGGAGATGAAAAGTAAGGATGCAGTGATGGTAAATTATGGGCTGATGCCAAGGTTTAAAATACTTTTTGGCTCTTTGTTTTGGCTCTTTTATGTCAGGGTCACAAAGACATCTTTGTTATAAAGAAGTAATTCGACTGTTTTGAAGTCGTTTAACTCTTCTGTGAAAGGAGTTGATGTGTGGAGTGCTGAAGGATGGACCCAAATGCAGGACGTGGGATGTAAATAACAATAAAAAACCTTTTATTGAAGCCAAAGGTGCACAAGTTCACAGAGGAAGGCATAACAGACACTTTAACAGCAGACAAAGAGAAGACGGGACTATTGCCACATTCCAGATACCTCGGAACTCACTCCTGGGCCGGTGCGTTCCAGAAAAGCGTGTCGTCTCCCAGGATTGAAGCTGTGATTTTTTTTTTGCTTGTTAGGCAAATGTGTAAAGCACTACACTACAAAAAAACTACCTGCTATACCACCATGCAGAAAGGCAAGTTTAAATTGCCTTTGAAAAGCCATCGCCACGTCCAAAGGTCTCAGTGAGAGAGCTTTCCAGTGTTGCAAAATCTCTGTCTAGTTTTGAGCCTGATCACATGACCTCAGAGACCTCCTGGCGATGCATGGATGTAAAGTTCTTGTGCTTGTCCACGCAAAACTCTAAAAGAAAAAAAAAGTCTGGAGTTGATGGAGAGTCTCTGCAGCTGAATTAGCAGCGCTGTGTCATGCGAGTACCTAGAAGGCAACCCGCAGATGCTCCAAGGACGTTTTGTTAAGATGAGTAAACAACGAATTACAATAATCCAGACGTGACGAGATAGAGGGATGAATAACAATCTCCAACTCAGAGCGTGACACAAACAGGGACCAGATATCACAGTGCAACGATAAAACTAATCAAGCAAGAAACAAGGCTGAAAATTGCTAGAATAGTAATGAAATCAGAGTATAGTGAAATCAGAGGATAACTTTAATCCAAAACGTCAAACTCTAATACAATGCCTAAGATTTTAATCGCCTAAATCAACGAAAAGCTACCATGACATCTTCATCCCACTGTCTTTAATCGTTAGGCCGGCACAAAAATTAATGCAACACCACTGCCATTACTTAATGCCATCGCATTTGCCTGTAGGCCTACGGCCAGTACCGGCCCCACGTCTGGCTGGTATATTGGTGTATCCTTAATGGAAAGGGCAGTTATGACAAGCAAAGGAAGGAAAGAAGACAGCAGCTGGGAGGAAGGCAAACCCAGTAACTGAAAGCCAAAGCCTGCCTGTTTGTCATTGTTTATCACTTGTGGGTGTGAAAATGTATCCTGACATCCATTTATCGCTGTATGTTTTAGAATCAGTTAGAAAGAAATCCTGAATTTGAATACATAGCCATCTTTCCTGCAGCGCAGATAAGAAAAGCTCAGTGAGGCCGTCTGTCCTCGTGCTGCAAAGTGAAGCCCATCCAGTTGTTTTAAATGTGAGAGAATGTGGAATTGAAAACTCAAGAGTGCTGATGTGTGAATCTATTCTGACTCAGCCACACACTGAGACACATGTGAGCAGCAATAGATGATGTTTTTTTATGACTCTCTTCCAGAGCCACCTCTCTCGCTGGGCATCTACCGATACCCATAAATCATGAGCTCTCTTGTATTGTCAGCCTCTCCTCTCCTTCTCCTCTCTCCCCCTCCTCCCTCCACTTTCAGACTGTCACTTAACAAGCTGTGACACAGTGACAGTGATGTGTGTGCATCTGAGTGATGCCTGGCTCCACTCCTTATTGGAAAGGTATTGAAACGCTCCGGCATGAAAGGGCTGGTGATGAGATTGTATTTCTTAGGTTTTTATGAGAATGTAAAAAAAAAAAAAGAAAAAAAGGGAGCTCTGCTCGGCTATTCAATTAAACGTGGTGAGAGAAATCCCTGCTTTCTTTTGGGTTGCACCCTTTGACAACATGATGTACAATGTCCTCCATGTTTCTATTTTACACATGTTGAAGAAAATATCTGTGTGTGTACCAAAAACCATCACTCACATTTAAAAAAAAATCTCTTTCCACCCTCCTGTATGTGTGTGTGTTTGTGCACAGGCTCAGTGTCCCTCAGTGTGTTCCTGGTCTCCCTTGCAGTGACAGTGTGTGCTGTTTGGCTGGTGGCTCTTTGTGGCGTCTGTGGTTGGTGTCAGCGCAAGCTGGTGAGTTTACACACACACACACACACACACACACACACACACACACACACACACACACACACACACACACACTGTAGCTTCCAGTCACATTTGTTGCCACCCCATTATCCTTCAGTAATCAGAGAGCCTTAAATAAACAGTGTGGGTTTGCTACAAAAAAAAGACATTTCAGAGCATCATCAAAAAAGTACAATGTGTGCAGCTATTAAGAAAGTCTGTGCAAATATTTTGTGCAGTTGAGAAATTTCGAACGCAACAATTTATGTGGACGGATTAATTGTGGACTGACAATTCAAATACAGCATTGCAAGTAGTAGTCTTGTTATTAACAGCTAGCGCTACTTGACTGTTATTGTTGACTTTACTTCTAGCAAGTTGAATTTTCTTGTTAATTACTTATTATTATCATTAATTGTCTAATTACAATATTCCTGTGAGGTTAGCAAGATAGCGAATCAAGCATAAGTTCCCTGATTTAGAAGTGACAGGAAACACAAATCCAACTTTTCCAGTACACGCACTAGTATTCAGCCCTTGCTGGTCATAAGCCTGGATAAATGGGAGGATTGCATCTGGCATTGAAATCTGTGCCAAGGTATATATGTGGATTGATTTACTGTGGGAAATAACAGAGGAAATGAAAGTTGTAAATGCAAATTTTACATTACTAACTGGAACTGGAACTTTTTTTAAATTCAACAAACATTTCTAACTTGTTTTGATGGTAGAAATATATGCTGCTGAAGCTATAATTTTACTGTTCACCTCACAGGAATATAGTAATTAGCTTAACAACAAATTTGAGTTGCCAAAACTCTTGGAAACAAGTTTTGAAAACTCATTTTGCCTCATTATTTTGAGTTTTCTTAGCACTAACCAAAACGGGATTATTAATAATGATTTTACAGTGTTTTGTATTAACTGCTAATCATTAATTAGTGTGTAAGTAGTTGAATCACTGTATCTGGATTAGAATTAATTTTATCTAACTTTTTAAACAGCTATTCATCGATTCTTCTAGAAGTTTATCAGAAGAGGATGACAGGATCATAAGATGGTTTCTAACTGAACAATAAAAAATAAGACATTCATATATTTGCAGTGAATGGACTTTGAACTGACTCTTTGTTGTCCTGTGAATAATACAGCTTTTTAAAAACTCAAACAATTATGCAATAGAAAGTACTCTGTAAAAGGTTTAGAAAGAAACTATGTATCCAATGGGACCAACTTAAAGACTTTTGCAAAATGACAAGGCCCTTTCTCAGTCTAAGGAGTCCCTGTAAAAAGCAGCATTATAGTGATTTCCAAATGGGTTATGAGATTCATAGAAACATTATCATGTGTTTGCCACAAAAATACATTTAACTCAACAATTGAGTGGAACTAAACAGCTTTGAGAAGAATGGGTATAAGCTAACAAAAAGGATCACAATAAAGAAAACATAAAGGAACAGATAAATGATTTAGGAATGACCATAGCTAGCTTAAACTGTGGCTATTAGTTAAGGCATTAGCTAACAGTACAGCTAAAACAATGAAACTGTGAGCTAAAACTAATGGATAAACCATTCAGATAGTTTGCTAAATATTATGATCACTTGTTAATGGAGTATTAGTTGTATTTATAGTTAAATGGCTAAGACAGTTCGCTTAAAATCCGATCAATATTGTCGCTAAAAGCAAACAGCTGAAAGTAATCCACATCCACTTTAACATGAATTCTAATGAGGTGCTGTTGATGAAAGGGTTGTTGAGTCCATCTGACAGCCTGTATGAGTACATTAGATGAAATAGGCTGATAAACACTGTAGTAGGGTACTAATTAACCTCCTAAATATGACCATCTCAGCATTTCTAAAGAGTGCTGATACAGCGTCAGCACCAGTCCACTCGATGGGAAGAACCAGATCAAAAAGACTGACCTCTGACAGGGGGCATGTCATCGTGATTATGTGGTATGAAATGTGATTGATTAAAGGGAGGCAACCACTCTTTAGACAGACCGAGCGGTATGGGCTGGTGGCACTTTGGCTGACTGATTCTTTTTTTAATTTTTTTATATTCACATGCCTCTAAAGTTAATTGGTTTCAGGTTCATTCTGTGCTTGTACAACCGAGGAACACGGGTCACCTATTTCACATTTATTGTTGGCTCCAACTCCTATTTATTTGAGCTCACCATCACGCTGCTGTTAAACTTACTGGTCCACAGATGGCAGAATTTGGCACTGCAACAGGCTCCACACACCACATGTCTCACTACATAATATCATTTGTATCGCCAGCAAGGTGACTGTATCTAGATTACTTCTTGATGCCATTACAACATATAGGGAGGAAATGATCTGTGCTGAAATGCAACAGAGGTACAACACAGGCTTTCTATTGTTTGCTTCAGTGGAACATCACATTATATTTGATATTCCACTTTAAAGTAAATGGAGCAGTGAATGACTCCCAGTTTTCTGCTGTGGATGGAGGTAGTTCTGCTGCCACTACCTTGGAAAGTCCCTTAGGTCCTCTCCAGAGCACTGCTGTAAATGGATCTTATTTCCATCCTGTGATAGTGCTGTGCAGCAGCCACAGAGGAGCAGGGGGCTGGGATAGGGGGCCGATCTTTAGGCCTTATGACCCTGCGTGGGCAACTGTCCTCACACCACA
This sequence comes from Maylandia zebra, assembly GCF_041146795.1. Lineage (NCBI taxonomy): Eukaryota > Metazoa > Chordata > Actinopteri > Cichliformes > Cichlidae > Maylandia > Maylandia zebra. The sequence continues at coordinate 15,317,616 of NC_135173.1, read as the reverse complement.
GTTATTATAGTTGTTTTTTTTATAGTTTTTATTTGCATTTGTTTTCAGGAGCTTATTTCTAGCACTATGTTGGATATGTTATCATCTATAAAACAGAAAGCTTTTTTCTTCTTCTTGCAAATGTCATGCTTTCTAACAATAGCAAGAATAAAGAAGAAGGCAGCCAATATCACTGATTTATTTTAATTGGACCTGGCTTTGATTTAATTAAAAAATGGGGTAATTTTACATTACAATCAGGCTTTTAAGCTAATATTTGATTTGTGAAAAGAAGGCTAAGAGGAATACACTCACCTCCCCTTTTTTAGGTTTACCTGTTCACATCCTTGTTAATGCCAGTGGCATGGCAGCAACTCAGTGCATTTATACATTTAGACAAGGTCAAGATGGGCTGGTCTGAGTATTTCAGAAAATGCTGACCTGCTGGGATTTTCCCACACCAACATCTCTACAGAGAAAATGTTCAGTGAGCGGCAGATCTCTGGGCAAAAATACCTTGTCGATGACAGAGGTCAGAGGAAAATGGCCTGACTGCTCCAAGCTGAAAGGAAGCTAACAGGAACTCAACTCTCTTGTTATAAAGGTTTGCAGAAGAGCATCTCTGAAATCATAGCACGTCAAGTCATGAAGCAGATTGGCTACAGCCACAGCAGACCACACTGGGCACCAATGACTACAATTCATACAGGTGCAAAAAAACAAAATAAAATATTGAATATTGAAAAGAAAAATGTCCTGATATGATGAGTCTTAATTGGTCCTTTAACATTCAGATGGTAGGGTCAGAATTAGGCAAAAACAGCATGAAAGCATGGATCCATCCTGCCTTATAGAAACTGTGCAGGCTGGTCATTGTCTAATGGTGTGCAATATATTTTCATGGCTCACTCTGGGTCCCTGAGTGGAAACTACCTGAGTACTGTTGCTGACCATGCCAAGACCGTGTACCCATCTTTTTAAAATAACACACCATGTCACAAGGCTCAGATAATCTCAAGCTAGTTTCCTGAACATAGCAGTACTCTAATGGCCTGCAGTCACCAGATCTCAAACCAGTAAAGCACCTTTGAGGACTGTTTCCAGCCCCTTGTTTAATCTATGCAATGAAGAATTAAGATAGTTCTGAAGGAAAACAAATGAGTACCTAATCGTGTCTGGTAAGCCTACATCTTCAACCAAATTCAAGATCTCAGTCATTACATTAAACCCTCCATTATGTTTTGTCATAATGCCAATAAATATGGAGCCAAATCCAGGATTCAGGGACAAGAAACAACTGAACAGTATATTTGGACAGGAAAGTTGCCTCCTTAAAGCTTGGAGCTTGGAGGGGAGAGTATGGGGTGGAAAATGGGCAGGCAGATTAGAAACTGGAAAGCATTTTTCCCTCAGCAGGAGGAAACCAGCATGAGAGCGCAGGTGAACCGAGTTTGAAGGAGTGGTCCAGAAACTTTCCACAGGGCAAGGAAATTCAGAGACGTGTTTCCAGCTGTCTTCGAACCAGGCAACTCACCAGAGAAACAGAACAGAAAGCAAGGTTAGGAATTTCATGGAGAACGGAACCGTGAGAAACCACTACAAACCCTGATTACCACCAACGAAGAGGCAACAATTCCGCTTGAGCCGGTCTTTAATACTGCATCTTTGATGAGCTGATGAGAAACATGTGCACAAGCTCCAGAAAACTAGAAAAACCAGCCTACTGCTCCACCTGAGAGGTGCCAGGAAACCAGGTCTGACATGAGGGTATTTGGCAAGAGGGAAATAGGTATTATAATTCTGTGCCATTAATTTATGAAGGCTAAAAAAAACTTCCCAGGCTCATATAAACAACAAGTCTAAATTGACAAACCTAAAAAACTGTGCCTCAGGCACAGGATGACCATCTCATTGAAGATACCAATTTGCGTACTTATGTTTTTTTCTTATCTGTGCATCTTACACTGTTTACATCAGAGCGTGTGCTTTTGTGCGTGTGTGTGCTGTGGCGGGGGGTTATACAGAGTGGCATTAAGATGTTAATTAAGGCCTTTGTAATCTTTGGACCACTTATTTTGAGAAAAATGTCAGCCGCCCACTGGTGTGAAAGCACATTAAACGCAGACGGTTGATGTACAAAATAATTAAGTGTGACTGAGATGAATGGCGGTCATTTGCATTGATGAGAAACTTGTTATTGGTAAAACAGCGCACTTTGACGAAGCACAAAAACTGCTAATCTTGTTCAAAATCATTTTCCCACGTTAATCTTATCGTCTTCAAAATGCCTATTTTGTATATGGGGCTAACAATAATGAAGGCTTGGCAGCTATATAATCTGTTCTTCTAACATAAATTGCACTAGAAAAGGTTTCCGCATCCACACTTAGCTGGAGCTCTTTATCTCTGTTATTTTCCGTGGCAGCGACGTATTGCCTGAAAGCATGAGTAGAGTGCACATACAGTATAATTTGCTTTATCACAGTAACTTCCAACTAAACCCTGTTATTTTAAATACCTGCAATATATGGTATGATACAAAATCACACAGGCTTTTGTTTTTTTTATTCACATGATACTGTCATTAGGAAAAAAGCTCTCAGCATTCGATCATTTGATGCTCATTTTATCTAAAGCCACCACGGGCCAGTCTATGTCTAAAACTCTAATTTTTGATATTTCTGAGTGTACTCTTTGACAGTGTCAGCTTTCATAAAAACAAATGTTTGCCTGAAGCTTCACGTGTCAGTTGCGAGTGGGCCCATGCCACTTTCGCTTATGATTCATAGGTTAATAGACAAGACATTTTGGGCGAGTGTTGCTTTCGGTGTTTTAGAGCTGGCAACCAGTGCAGTGGGTTTTTATTTAAAAAGTCCTCATGTGCAGTCATCCTGAAGCCTCCTTCTTGCTTAGCTCTCTGTTATTTAAGCCCCCTGGAAGTATTACAAATTGAATGCTTCTCCTTAGGCTTCCTGTTTGCTCATGGCTGTTTATAAACTCGCTGGCATCAATTAATATTTTTTTAATATTTGCTTTTTTTAGTCAAGTAATTATTCTGTGCTCTTCCATCCTGACAACTAAAGGAAGTACAGACGATAATGCAGTGATGAGCTCGTGCGTTGAGAAGCTGAGGACTGTCAGCGGGGGCTTGTGTTGTAGGTGTTGGGAGAGATTTTGAGATATCAGAGGTGATGCAGCTAACATCTGTTTGGGCAGCAGTGGCTGTTTGGCATTCAGAAACTCTCCGCCTGCTCCTGTGAGCCCTGTGCTGTTTGATCCATGACATAGTTGTGAGTGAGGTTGAGATTGGACCTGACCACAGTCGCAGCCTGATTCAGTCCCTGTTGGGCTTGTATCAACAACATTCGGCACTTTGCTTGCATTAAGTGGATGTCAGGAGTTCACAGTCGTTAATGGGATGATAGTAATTACATTCATCAGAGGAGGGGGGAGATGTGAAAATTGATAATTGCTAAATTTCAAAAGGAGAATTGTCACAATCATCGGGAAAATTACAGTAACTGCACAGTATGTAAACGTTTGGATTCTTGACCTGTCACGTTCAATGACGGAAAGCGGTGTCGGTTCTTTCTGTGCCTTATCTTTCCGCCATTACATACTTCTTCATGTCAGAAAATACTACAGGTACACATACGTATATAAAAATGTTTTGACAAATGCTAAAAACTCAGTGATCACTTGATGATTTAGCAGCAGACGACCATTTTAATAGTGCACTCCTCTCTAATTATGGTGTGATGTGGGTAATATTGAGCGAGCATGTAGACTCTTGCTGCCTGCTAATTCACAGCAAACAAACACAGCTGGGTGTTGGAAGGCAGTGCACTGCCAGCAGAGACAGAGAAAGTGGTAGTTTCACTCAGTCTCCTCTCATGTGTTCCTTCAAGAAAACCCTCAGCTTTACCCTGGGCAGTCCAGCATCAAGCCTTTGTTCACTCGTCTGCGCTCACTTATCTGATGGAGCAAATACAGAAAACAAAGAGAATCGGCAAGTTAATAAGTAGTAGTTAATAATTCAGAATAGCCTGTACAGTCTTAATTCGCTCTGTTTTAGACAAAAATAAGACAAAAGAAGACGTAGCTTACTGAACAACAAGAAACAGCAAGTCTTACAAATTAGATGAGAAAACTCAGTTTTGGGTAAGGTGGCTAATTAAAAGGAGTACGGTAGAGTCAACATCAAGTCAACGCTCTCTTACAAAACAAGAAGTATTGATCAGATTATATCAATGACAAAAGTAAATACATGTGTCTATGTTTGTGTGTGTGTGGGCTGAATTAGTTTGTTGGTCATGTAGCTCAGACACTGTCTCTCTGGAGACAGCTGGCAAGTTACACTATATTGCCAAAAGTATTCACTCAGCCAATCAAATTATTGAATTCAGGTGTGCCAATCCCTTCCATGGATACAGGTCTATGAAATCAAGAACCTAGGCGTTAGACTGCTTCTACAAACATTTGTGAAAGAATAGGTCACTCTAAAATCACAAAGTGGGGTCAGCAGATGCAGAGGTGCATAGAGGTCGCCAACTTTCTGCAGAGTCAATCGCTACAGACCTCCAAAGTTCACGTGGCTATTAGATTAGCTGAAGGACAGTGTGTAGACTGTGTATTCTTCATGGAATGGGTTTTCCATGGCCAAGCAGCTGCATCTAAGTCTTACATCACTAAGCGAAATGCACAGCATCGGATGCAGTGGTGTAAAGGACGTTACCACTGGACTCACTGGCAAGCAGTGGAGATGTGTTTTCTGGAGTGACGAATCACACTTCTCCGTCTGGCAGTCAGATGGAGTAATCTGATTTTGGTGGTTTCCAGGGCAACGGTACTTGTCTGACTGCATTGTGCCAAAGTTTGGTGGAGCGGGGATTATAGTGTTGTGGTTGTTTTTCAGGAGTTGGGCTCAGCCCCTTAGTTCCAGTGAAAGGAACTCTTAATGCTTCAGCATACCAAGACATTTCACGCTCCCAACTTTGTGGGAACAGTTTGGAGATGGTCTCTTCCTGTTTCAACATAAGTGCACACCCATGCACAAGGCAAAATCAAACCTTTTTTGCAAGTCTGGAGTGGAAGAACTTGACTGGCCTGCACAGAGTCCTGACCTCAACCTGCCAGAACACCTTTGGGATGAATTACAGCAGACTGCAAGCCAGGGTTATCCAACATCAGCGTCTGATCCCACAAATTAGCTTCTGGAAGAGAGGTGAAAATTCACATAAACACTCTCCTAAACCTTGTGGAAAGCCTTCACAGAAGAGTTGAATTGGTTAAAGCTGCAAACCCATATTTATTTAACCATTATTTATACGGGTATTCTGATTTAGACTCAATATCTCATTTACAAATGACCTGTTTCAGATGGCATAGTAAAATTACACCAGTAAAAAAAGCAACAATAAAAAAGCTTAAATTGTCTAATGTTTACATGGCCATATCACTACATTGAACCCTGAATATTGTATCATATAAAAACTTCTTCTTCTCCAAAAAAGGGCATCCAGCGAGTTTTCAAGACATGATGAAGCATGAAAGACTACATGTCTAGAATGAATGGTTAGCCAATAGTTGACATATTTGCTGGTTTTCCTTAATAAATTTCCCCAAATTTAATAAGAGACAGCTCAAAAACTAAAAAGCTTGAAAGCCTTAGGGCTATAGATAAGAGTTACTTGGAACATTTTTGAAATTTTAATAAGCTTGCTTATCCTTGCTAACCCCACCCAGAGAGGAAACCACAGCAAATACTTACGATCGACAAATGAATAACAGCATCAGAAAAGGGAGCCAATGGCAGTGATTCTATTAAACCTGTTGTAAAGCTTTTAAATTCCAATTTTGCAATATTTAATGCAACAGAAATGAATCATCCACATGAAGGTTATAAAAAGGGCAGCTCTTCATCAGGAATGAAAAACAAACTGAGGCATTCAGTATTGAGATGCAGTATTTTGCTAATGTCACCTGACCTGACTCAATTCATTTTTTCCACTCACTCAAATTTAAACACATTATTTTGGCCTGATTTAAAGAACTCGCTGTCTTCTTATCCTTAGAGTGGCTTGCTTTAGTCCTTGATAAAAAAGACCTCCAAACATGGCTTCAACAAAATTATATTTTATTTGCACAATTGAGGGGACAAACTGCCAGGCGCTTGCATAATCTGCAGCAACATAAAGTGGCACAATAAAACTTAAAAGCACAATGCATCCAAAAAACTCAGGATTTAGGGCCCGCTGTCACTCTTGAACTCTTTTGCAGGCATTTAAATGATATATATTGCAAAATGACGTTTCCATCAGTAAAGTTTATGAACACATTACTAAAACTAATTGAGACAGCTGAGAGAAGCCAGAGCTGATAAAGAACAAGACATTGCCTATTTATTCAACCAAAAGTATTATTTTGCTTTCAATGCTGATTATGTAATATTTGAAAATGTTTGCTAATTGCCTAATTACTCTTTTTTTTGGAGAGCCTTGGGTTCTTAGTTCCACTACGTCCTGCTCTACAGCCCTTCTATATTCCAATAATTTAATTTGTAACCTGCTCTGCTGCAGTTTGATTGTTAAAACGTATTAGTGGATTTTTTTTTTCTCTAAGTGGAGCCTCAGTGCAATTTGGGTATCTTTTATAATTGCTTCATCATAAGAGTTGGAACTATTATGAAGTAATGGCACAGAGCCAGACGCCACCCAATACTATGATCGTTGTAAACTCCCTGCCATTAAAGAAGAAGACAAAAAACACTTTTTTTTTCAGCCGCCATTTGAAATATTGACTTCATTTTCTTCATTATTTCTCGTCTCATGTCTGTGCCGTTGTATTCATCACTATTTTTGTAGCCTCCACACCTCCCATGAAGGCAGAAGCAGAGTGTTTGCCATCCATTCTTGTGAATGAGCCGAAGGAAGAGTGAAGAGGAGATGGATTTGAAGCTGTGCGTGTGTGTGTGCACGTGCACGGAAAGACAGATGTGTGTTTGTCACTCAGTGCCCACTGCAGAGTGTTCGACTCTTTCCTTGTTTTCACATCCAACCCGCTCGGGACTATCTGTCACTCATTGCTTCACTCAGTTCACTATTTGCACCTGTCCCCCCTCCTCCCATCTCTTTGTCTCTCACGCTGTTCTGCACCGCCTTTGTTTTCTCTCCTTTCTGGTAGCATCTTCTGTTTCTTTTCTTTTTTTTTTTCAAATTTGATTTCTATTTTCAGCCCTCAGCCCTCTTTCTGTACTGGACTCTCACTCATCATCTGTGTCTTCCCACCTTCCTGAAAATTTCACGATAGCGTTGAATGATGCATGAGTTTCCTTTGATAGTTTGTCCTCGCTTCACAGAAATACAGACAGTTCTGCCTTCCCAGAAATGATTGTTCAAGAATACTGTGTTTGCCTATGTGCAAGTATTTGTATAGGGAATGGTGTAAGAAATCATAATCGCTGGTTTTAGGTCTCTGGCCAGCATGTCATATCAAAAATGTGCTTTAAAAGTTCATGAATAGGCTGAGGACATGTGCTCAGTGCAGCTCTGTGTCTATAATAACAGCTACATACACCTCTTGTATGCAGCTGTTCAGCGAGTCATCCTGTCAGATCAGTCTTTATTTATTTGGGGACCTTTCCAATTTAGGTTAGCGCTGATTATACAATAGGCGAGTGGCTTTGTTTCACTGTGTGCAATGGATATTATCAGTAGAGCTGTGTGGGCTTTATCATTTTTTCTCAGCAGTGTTAATGTCAACACTGGCTTTGAAACTAGTTCAACAGGATCCAAAGCCACAGTGTCAGTTTGCCTGCTGGGATTCAGTATATAGATTCTGACACATTTGCATTTCCATATAGATTCGCTTTGTCTGAGCATCGATCATGTAGAAGTGAGTCAGTCCAGAGGCAGTCAGAATATGTGGTTGATTTTTCCTTTGTGTTTTCTCTACATGTTATTAAGATCAAAATTATGATTAGTTTTGTTATTAAAGCAAATGTGATTTCAAAATGACGTGGAAAAATACACTCACCAACCACTTTTAGATCTAGATTTGATCTACCATGGTAGTACTGGGTACAGGACCCCCTTTTGCTTTCAGAAATGCCTTATTTCTTCATGGCATAGAGTTAACAGGTGCTGGAAACATTCCTATGTTGACATGATAACATCACATAGATTTGGGGAATGCATACCCATGATGATAATCTTCCTTTACTGATTGGATTGTGATCTGGTGACTATGGATTGATTTGAGTACAGTGTACACACCGTCACGTTCAAGAAACCAGTTTGAGAAGATCTGAGCTCTTTGGCATAGTGTGCCGTCTTCAGGAGATGGGCCCACTGTGGTCATAAAGGGATGGACATGGTCAGTAGCATTACTCAGGTAGGTTACGGCATTCAAAAGATGCTCAGTTTGTACTAATGGATCCAAAGTTTTGCCAAGAAAATCTCTTCCAAACCAACAGACCACCACCAGCTTGAAATGTTGTTACAAGGCTGGACTGATCCGTGCTAACCCTGCCATCTGAACTGTTGCAGCACAAATGGAAACTCGCAAGACCAGACAACAATTTTCCGATCTTCTAGTGTTTTTGTAGTTGTTGGTGCCCAGTGTGGTCTACTGCTGCTGTAGCCAACCTGCTTCAAGGTTCAATGTGCTATCATTTCAGAGATGCTCTTCTGCAAACCTTTGTAACAAGTGATTATTTGAGCTATGGTTGCCTTCCTATCAGCTCGAAGCAGTTTGGCCATTCTCCTCTGACCTCTGATGTCAACAAGACATTTTTGTTAGGATGCCTGGGTCGTTCACCCAGTGTTTTTGAGTTTATTATATTATTTATCATTTCTATTCTTTGGTTTCTTTGTTAGAGTTCTGTCTTATGGTTTATGTCTCTGTGTAATCCTTGCTGTCTCGCCTGTCTGCTATATCCCCGTGTCCAGTCAGTGTCTGTGTCTGCCCTGGTCCCACGTCTCTGTTCCCTCTGTTGTAGTGCCTGCCTGTGAGTCTGTCTGTAATTTCGCGTCTCTGTGTTATGTTTCCTGTTTTACTTTGAAAGTCTGTGTCATGTAAATGCGTCTGGTTTTGCTTCCTTTGTCTCGTTAGGCCTGATTTGCCCCAGCTGTGTTTCCCTCCTGTTACCCATTCCCTGATTGCTCCCTCTGTGTATTTAAGCCCTGTGTTTCTCTGTGTCGTGATCTACTGTTTACGATGCTGTGTGTTCTGTCTGCTTGCCTGAGTTTATTTGGAGTCTCAGTTTTGTTACCTTTTTGAGTTCACCTTTTGCCTCTGAGCTTCTGCACTTTGGGTCCACCATTCCTGCCTGCTCACATCCCTCACATAACAATTTTCACCCAGAGATCTGCTGCTCACTGACTATTTTCTCTGTTTTGGGAGATTATCTGTAAACCCTGGAGATGGCTGTCTGGGAAAATCTCAGTAGATAAATGCTCAGACCAGCCCATCTGAAACCAAGAACTATGTCACATTCGAAGTCACTTCAATCACCTTTCTTCCTCATTCTAATGCTTAGTGTGATCTTCAGCAGGACGTCGACTTTACTTGCCTAAATGCACCGTGTTGCTGCTTTGTAATTAGCTGGGCTACCAGATTCTGGCTTTTCATGGCTACTAGAGCGAAATGCAACAAGGAGATAGGAGAATCCTATCCATCCTATCCTCAATGTGTATCAGAGCATCACTTTCAGAGTTGCATTCACTGTATTTTGTGGGATAGGGACTTTTCAGACTGATCTCCCCCCTTATTCCACTTCCAGCAAAGTGTCAATAGAGCTTACCTTCAGTATGACATATGTGTTAAGCACCTTTAATTGAAATGAGCTTTTCCAGAAGAATGCCCACAGCCGACCTTACTTTTTGGTTACTGCAGGTAATGTGCTAGCTATTTGAAATAAGGCTTTTGCAGGACTTTCAAGAGGCTTCTCTGCAACACCCAGCAGATTACCTTCAACAGGCAATTGCTATGTAAATTTTTAGGGTGGTGCGAATGATAGTCATAGTCAGGAATGGTTCTTCACTGCAGATTTGATTTGACTTTGATTAGTGTAATCAGTAGACCAAGAAGTAAAGGACCAATGGCACGGTGTTCCTGAGATAACAGGAGACGCATTCGCACTTGAAATTAGTACAGCAAAACCACAGCTTCAAAGGACAAATCTAAGCTAACCTTTTGTTTCTCTGCTTTCTGTCATCCCCTCCCTCCGCTTGGCTCAAGGGGGAGACGCATAAGCCAGGAGTGGAAACAACAGACACTCCAGTCTCATAGTCATAGTCAGAAATGGCTCTTCACTGCAGATATGATTTGACTTTGATTAGTGTAATCAGGAGACCGTGAGGTAAAGGACTGATGACACAGTGTTCCTGAGATAACAGGAGAGGCATTTACATTTCATTTTAGGACTGAAAAAAACACGGCTTCAAAAGGAGAAATCTAAGCTAACCTTTGGTTTTTATTATTTTTCTGTCATCCCCCTGCTCTTGGCTCAAGGGGAAGAGGAATAAGCCAGGAGTGGAAACAGCAGACACTCCAGACTCGGCACGTGGGCGAGGGGAGAAGAAAGCCATCAAGTAAGTGCCTGGTAACTGGTATGGGTAGAAAAATCTGGTGATAATGAAGTCCATTTGGTTCAGCTTCAAGTCCCTCGATGTACACTACACAAAAAAAGAAAGAGAGCCCACGTTGTTCTATCCTGAAGAGGGCAATCTCTACAAGAGCATGTTCAGGAGGCATTAAATGAAAGGTTAGTGATTTAATCAGTAAAGATTAAATCTGCATTATCTTACCTGTGAAGCTTTTGGCTGGACGAGTCTGCTCCTGCACTTATCTTATTGGATGTAAGACAGGTCTCCTTTAAGTGCCGCACATCTGCATCGCTTAAGACGGTTCAGGGTCAAGTAAAACAAGCGGGGACTCGAGCATTCACAGTGAAATGCTCAGGAGGATGTGTTTTTTCTAACATTTCTTGCAGGGCTCAAACTAGTATTAAGGTATTTTCTGTTCTTGATAAAACAAGGCCATAGGTCAGTACCAGAAAATGTCAGAATCATAATTCAGAGTATTCCACTTTATTCCACAAAATGCCTCTGTTAACCTGCTCATCACTTCTTTTCTCCTGTAGCCTGATTTCGCTCCAGCTTATTTTTCCGTGTGTGCGCCGTGTTTTTATTTTCCGTTTGAACGGTTTTGAGCACTAAAGACGAGCTTCTGTGAATGTATTCTGACTTGGGTTGTTTTAAACTCTTAATTTCTTGCATTTTCTCTCTCACTGGCTCCAGCAGCATCGCTGTGCTCTGTTGATCATTTCAGCTTTGAACTCCTTCTCTTTGTGTATCGCCTTTCTCTCCCGCTCTGTCCCCGCGCTGCAGCTCTGACCACTGCTGTGTGATTTGTATGACATCAGTGATTCTGCTCACCTTTTTCTCCCCTTCTATGACTGTCTGCAGTTTACCTCTCTGCCTTCTGTCTCATGTGTTCACGCTTTCTCACTGCTCACGCGAAGGACGGGGGCCAGACTTCTTAATGTTTACTCAAATGTCTCTCATCAGTGGTACCATGCTTAATGAACAGAATGTAATCACATGCTGTATGTATTCATCAGAGTATAATTCTTCTCTTGCTCTATCTCCTTTTTTTCTGTCTCTGTGTCTTTGCTACAGTACATTGCTATGAAAAGCTTTCAGTGAATGCCTTTTTCCTCCAGGCTGCTGTTTTTTTTAAATTTATTTATTTACTTTTCAGTCACACCACTATGGTGGCTTGTTTACTTCATATAGAAAGATAGAAATGAATCTGGACTTGTTTTGTTTCAAACTCCCATTTGACGCAGCTCTAAGAACAACCCTCTTCTTCAAACCGACCTTGCATCGTCTCCAAAACGAGGAGCGGCTGTTGGGAATGGTTGGTTGGTGCCGAGGCTGTCCATAGTTGTGTTGCTCTGACCTGTCTCTCTCTCTGGCCACAGTGATCTAGACAGAGACTTTTGGAATAACAATGACAGCAGCACAGTGCAGCAGAGGTGGAGCTCCTATCCGCCCAAGGAGTTCGTACTAAACATTTCTCCCTATGCCCCATATGGAGATCCGCGCCTCACGCTCAAGTGAGTCTTGGTCCAAAGCTGGTAAGAGACTTTCCCCTGAGCAGGGCTGTAATGAGGCAGGGGCAGTGCCACTCCAGTTTCCTTTCCTTTCCTTTCCTTTCCTTTCCTTACCCTTCCACTGTCCCTGTTTCCTAGTTGTCTAGTCGCCACTGCTAGTCAATCATCAAATTGAACTTCTCGATGTGGCTGTTATCACGCATGACAGCTTATTAAATTCACCTACTTTTGTAATCTCCATTATGTCTCTGTTCCTTAGGCCCACATTTTCTTATGAATAACTGGGGCTGTTTAGCCAAAGGCCTTTTTAAAAAAAAGCCATAATCCATAAATGTCACAGTGTTGCATAAAATACAGGCTGCACATTTTAAGACCTGTTTTTTTTGTTGTTGTTCTTGTTTAATCTAATTTCCACCATCTATAGTAATCCATCCAATGCTAGCACACCCGAGGGCACAAAGGGTTAGTAATGATTACTCATAATCTGCCTGGGAAATGTGAGTGAGGGAAATGCCATACATGCACATTTCAGCATCCCGCAATGGCTGTTCGACTCCGACTGCAGCACAGCGGCGTAAACCCTGCAGGCTAATTTCTGCTGCTTCTCCTCACATCTTGTCACCTTTAAATGAACACAGAGGCGCATGTTCAGATGCCCCCCTACTCCCTACAGCCCTGCCGCTAAACACTAACTCCTGACCTCTAACCTCTCTCCCATGGAGTGTAACCATGGAGACGGACAACCCTCGTAGTTCCCCTTAGCAAAAAAAAAAGAAAAGAGATGTGTATACTTTAATCACCTTCTCTGTAATCTCCGTCTCCTTTTCCTTGTGTTCGCTAAAAATTGCTGGTTGCTGTTGTTGTTGCCGTGGCGGTGGAGGGTTGACCGTTACACCAGGTTGCAGTTTTGTGCCAGTGTTCGCCTGCCGTTTACATCCATCTGTGGCTTCTTTCTGAATCCCATCAGTATAAAATCTAACATGTGCTGCTACTAACACTGAAATACTTGAACTGCATCTGTTGTTTATCTTTTTGGAATTCATGGTAACACTGCTTTTCCTTACTGCAATGAAAGCTCTTTTTTATTTATTTATTTTTCCATCCACTAGGCACTTGATTCCAATAAAGCATTGGCAAGGCCATGCCCCTGTGGGCACTGAGAGAGCTCACAGTTTAGACACCCTGCTACCAGGCATATGTCTGATAAAGTGTTTAATAACTGGTCATCTTTACCAGACCTAGCCATTGAGGAGTGCGTGTTAAAAAAATGCCTGGAGAAAGGAGGCAGCAATGTGTTTATGAACACAGTGGCTATATGCATTTGCGTCTGAAAAATGCCTTAAGATGATGGCTGCTGATCTCAAATTGCCACACGATAGACCCTCATCTTTGTTTCTTTAGAAGTTCACCTTCAGTTCATTTCAATTTTACTTACAGTGTATAGCGCAAATTCAATTCAACCCAAACTATCTTTTAAAGGTTTTTCTTGATTGCCCTTATAGACGTCTTTTCAGCTGGACTTGCTTTCACGGAACATAAACAGATGAACTTTTGACTTCAGTAATGGTTAAATAGGCTGTTTTCAATAACGTGTGAGCCAGTTTAAAATCAAAAGCAAACACTCAATTAGAAGCTGAATAAATTATGAACTTATTTCTCCCAAGGAGAGATGGGTTGACCTTGTGACATCAACCAATAATATGCCTCTAAAGCCAACAGACAGCTGGGAAATCATTTCCTGTTTGAAACTCTCTTGAGATCAGCAGCTTTCAGTCTCTGTAATGACGCTGAGCTTCATTTATCAAACAGGTTTCCTATCCAGCAGGATCGCTCTCAGTGTTTAAGGATTTATTGGATTTGAAGTTCAATTCTATCATTTAAAAAAAATAAAACTATACATTTTTTGTCAGGAGCAGTCAGCAGCCACCATAATATCTTAGAAAAGTGGCTGTAGTCTGTTGATATCTTTCAAATTTATGAAGTCAAGCTTAGGGAGTGACTTTAATTAGACTCAATATTTTATCTATCTGGTGGCTTTAAAAAACGGCTAAATAATATGCGGCTTTACTTCTTTTTTAAATCTCTTAAGCTTTCACTGTAGTTCAGTCAGAAACAGGATTGATGTCTAAAAGCTTTATACATCTGTGAATACTCTGATTCATAGCGCCACTTATTGATGTTTTCCTCCTGTTAATGAAAAGTAAAGGCATCCCCCTTGTGCTCAGTTCGATAAATGAGGCTCATGTCTCCTGTGTTGACCGTTGCTCCAGCAGTGTCATCTATGTTGTTGTTGTGATTGATGACTTATCCACCAGCGCTGTCAGGTCAATTGGTCAGAGTTTCATGTGAAAGGTGACCTTTAAACGGGCACGGTGCAAGTTTCGCACCTCCTGTACCCACGTGGACTCACTGTGTTTTCATTACCTCATATATTTTGTCTTTAAGAGCAGGAGGACCTTGCATATTAATGAAATGTAGTCATGTCACCAGAGGGCACTAATGTTCTTTATTTTTGATCGTCAATGCTTTCACTGTAGGCATGACATGCCTTAATATGAACACACTGATTAATCACTGTATCTGTAGCCATTGTCATCTGATTGCCCTCCCGGTAATTTCGACTGTGGAGTTTCAAGAATTTCACTAATTTCTGAGTAATGTTACATACTCTAAATGAAATATGAGACATTGAGATCAGGACCAGATGCACTTAACAGCTTCGGATGAAACACACAAACAGAACTCATCCTCTAAGCTGCTGCAGTGAATATAATGCCATAAAAAGTAGCACATCTCAACTCAATGACTAGTGTCTGCACACTGTTGCTGCCAGTTAGAGTTTTGGTCCTCCAGGCCCAAAGCTGGGACTTTTTGCTGGTTTTCCATCCTCCACAGGCTCCCAGTAAATTCCTCTCCTCCTCCCCCTCGTCCTCCTCCTCCTCCTTCATTCTGTTCTCCTTGCCCCATTCCCTGCTTTTCTCCTCAATAGGTTCCAAACCTTTTTTATCCACCTGCCTCTCACTTGGCCTGGAAAATAGGCCTGCCCCTTCACACAGTCTACTGATCTGTCTCACCACCTCAGCCCTGTGGTTGCTCAATCTATTTCCCTGTGTGCGTGCGTGCGTGTGTGTGTGTGTGTGTGTGTGTGTGTGTGTGTGTTTGTGTGTCTGTGTATGTGTGTCTGTGTCTCTCTCTCACACTCTTTGGTCTTTTTCTCCTCTGCCTGTCGTTATTCTCCTCCCTCTATACCCTCTGTCTGCCATGGGATCCCTTTGCACCCTGTCTCTTTCTCTTAGTGGGGCAGTATCAGGGGGTCAGAAGGGGGCGGCAACTGGCCATGGGGATACTGGGGGGGGTCCTTATCGCAGTGACAGCGTGAAGAGCATGGTGACAGAGGGAGTGAAGGCCGGGAGGTGGCAGACCGTCCAGGGCCACATGCAGTCTGGAGGACTGAAACCCAGCAAGTGAGTTCGGAACCCGAGCCGAAAAAGCAAACATTTCAGTCGCCGTGCAGCAGAATAAACACCTTTCCACGGCACGACATTTATTCTTACAAGTTCGCGCCTTGAATGAATCCATTCAAAATAGAAACAGGGAGAGCGAGGTCAAGTTCAGCAGGGGAGGAAGGTGCAGCTTCGATGACAGCGTGATGTAAGCGTGTGGGCACAGCGCAAGGTGTGAGTGCTAGGGAATGTAAACCTCATCATGAGAAGATAACAATAGTTCCTCGAGCTGTATCACACTGACTCAGGCCTCCAGCTGACACATGCAGAACGGCTGCACAGTACAGCTTTGTGCACAGAAATAGTCTCATTTTCGCACACTAACTGAAATAATGCACCACACGCTGGCAGCCCCCCCACCCTCACCTCCCTTTAATTAAAATTTAGGCTGAAAGACGAACTGTGTGTTGGTCACTGACTGTCTGTACCCACCAGCCATGACGCATGACATCACTGGGGGTCTATATTCAGTGTGCTGCAAAAGACGCAGCTAACTTTCGGTACTTTGTGATTTTTGCACCTCCCTTTGGCACTCCATGTGTGGGACTTCTTCCTCCACAACACATTTACGCTCATCACTTCCTCACTCCTCGTTCCCTCCTTCTCTCCTCTTCTCATCTTTCATTTTGCCCCTGTCTATAATTGGATTCTATTTTCAGGCCGCTGTAAGTGTCTATGTCTCTTGTGTTTGTGTCTCGCACCCCATTTTCTCCTCCATCGTCACCCTCTTCTCTTTTCGTTGCCATCTCCCTCTCCCTTTTTCCTCTTACCAGCTAAAGCCACTCTACATATTCTCTCTTTTATTTTTTCCCTTGTTCCGCCCTCAAAACATTGAACTCTTGCAACACCTTTCACTGACCTTTTTATCCTTTTATTCGTGACTGTTAAATGTGATGTGTGTCGTGCTAAAAGCTTTATGCAAAACTGTGTTAGGTGAAGTAATGCAATGCGGAGTAAACTGCCCCTAACTGATGTGAATAGCTCTCTCATGACCTAATTCTGGTAGTCTGGGTTACACAGCGATCTGAGAAAGAGGAGGATATATTTAGGGAGTAGAAGAAACTAGAAAAAAAAAGATGATGACATGTTTGTGACAATAGAACCGACAAAATATACAGTAGCAACGAAGTATGTATAACATACTCATGCAAATACGATCATATATGATGTGTGACACATCTTTATGTTGTTTGTGACATTTTAGGAAAGGCAGTGAGCCAATAAAACAGCATTTATTAAGGGGAGGAGTGAAAAATGAGAGGCTGGCAGAGGGAGGGAGTCGTGCTGTAGAACTTGGTTGGCTGTTCGGATGTCTCTAGAGGTGCGCCGCATATTTAAAAGACGAAAAAGACTTAGAGAGAAAGGAGGAGAGTCTGTCAGGGATGGGAAAAAGTTGACTGACGAGTAGAGGAAATGGTGATCTCTCATCAGACCAAAAAACCCTCGCTGACGAGGCCAGGAAGCTGCAAAGCCACGACCCATCCGTCTCGACGCGGTCACGTGGCACAGAGCCGTTCCACGCCCGTGCGGACAGTGCACATCCGACCGCTGGCACCACGAAACACACCCTCATGCAAACAGCACGCTCAAACCTCGCGGACGTACAGGGTGCACACACGTCTGACTCAGACGCACAAGACTACCTCACAGTCTACACACTGCTGCCCGGCGCAGCCCCATGAGCAGTACACAGCACACAGCGATCACTCAGGCTGCACCTTCTACTGCTATTTCTGCTACTGCTGTTACTGCTGCTGCCTCACGTTGCTCTCTTTCTCTCTCCTCCTCCTCCTGTCTCCACCTCCCAACACTCCTCCCTCTTCCTCTTTGTCCTCTAATACCACTCTTCCGCCTTCCTCGTCCTCCATCCGTCCATCATCAACTTCCTGTTTGGATGAACTTTCCTGTATTTACCCTGATGTCAACCTGACTTCTCCTGCTGTGCCTCCCTACTGCCCTGTGCCACCTTGTCTCATCCCTGATGATTCTTTGCTTTTCTTCTTCATCTCATCACCTGACATCACCACTCCTGACCAACTCACCTCCTGCCATGGCTCCTCTTCTAAATCTTCTCATTCCTCTTCTACCTCTGACTCCTCTGCCCGTCGTCATCATCCTATTCTGTGCCGGCCGTGGCCTTCTTCACGCTCTCTTTCCTCCCTGCTCCTCTGCCCTCCCAGCTTTGGGGATCCAGTCTTATCCTATGCTTCCACTTTGGAGCACTTACCCTCCGGGCCGGCCCGGCCTCGGACGCTGCTGCGCCAGCAGAGCCTTCAGCAGCCTCTCATCCACCCGTCAGGCCCTGGTCTCTGCCATCCCCCCACCACATCCCAGAGCTTGGGACAATTACACACTGCACCTGGACAGCCTGGGGGAGGCGGGGGTGCTGGGAGAGGAGAGGGAGGTGGCAACAGTGGTGAGGGTGGGGATGCAGGTACACGAGGTGGTCCCCGGGGTGCACGGGGCGGTGCAGCAGCGGCAGGTGCGTCTCGCTATAGGGGAGGTGGAGCAGGAGGGCGCTCGCGTGCCAACCCGGGCAGCTGGGATTACATGATGGACCAGATCCGGAATCGTGGGCTGGATGTCAAGTCCTTCCTGTGAGTCTCTATAACTCTTCATTCATGCTTTAAACTAGCGTCACTCTGCTCAGGCCTCTGTCTAAGTGTATTACAGTATACGCTAGGTCTTTCAGAGTTATTGTGTGCATTTGTGTTCTTTACTGCTTGACTTAGTGCCATTGAATAAAATTGCTTCTAATACATCAGTAAATAAGTAATAACTTAATCTGCTTTTACCTTTATGAAATATTGTTCTCTGCCTTTTCCCTTCAGGTTTTTTCTTTCAGTCTGCATCTGATATCCAGGGAAGGATATTACTTCTGTCTGTCAAAATTTGTACAGTGCGCGTCTATATAAGCGTATGTATAAGTGTGTGTGAAACTGTGAGTTTCAGAGTCGAGTTTAATCATTGCTTTCACTGCTACTTGTGGTAAATCTGACTGCTGACAAGGAGATAGTCTCTCTTTCTATATGTACATTTACAAAGGCAATTCAGACAATGTTAGAGCTGATCATGCTAATGAAGCTTAATGCAGATGAGGAGACAAGAAATTGGCTTGGATGAAAACTCTCTTGATCATGCTAATAAGGGGT